>NC_142036.1:11191354-11494354 GCF_982192425.1 Myodes glareolus | reverse complement strand
TGAATTCATCCTTTCCTGGTAAAGGATTCATCAGCTTTTGTTCTTTCTGTGCAAATGCACAGAACTTTCTTTCTTTCCATGGTATATGTCTCCTTTGCATAAATGTACAATCAAAGAGTTCCACGCATATCATAGCCAGGCTGTGAATCCTTTTTTTACTGGATGTGACGTGGTTATCACATTCATGAACTCATATTGACTGATGTTTTGTGTGTAAGCCATACATAAGACCGAGTCTGCCAAAAAACTAGTGGAGATTATTTGCAAACATTACTTCTTACTGAGGAGCTGTTGGATGAAACTATTCCTGGAGAGGACAATTACTTCTTTTTAGAGACTGCATTTAAGTTTCCTATGTTGAGGTGCTTGTCTCCACACATTTGCAAAAATGGATAACATTAACTGACCTTCTAAATGTCATGAAGTGGTGCGGCACATTGGGGAAGATTTGAAAGGGAATTGAAGGAGAAAAAGGGTAGACATTTGATCCTATTTAATTGTATACATGAGGACTATACAAATTTTTTTATACAGGAAAAATACTACCTACCCAATGACTGAACGGTTTAAAGACAAAAAGAATATTCAAAGAAAATACTTATGTAAGTCTCTGCAAAATTTCATATACAGGGGTAGCATGACATTGGTAATATTTGAAATGTAGAAAACCAGAAGAAGTGCAGGGTAAAAGATGATGACTGAGTTTGGAGAAGAACAAAGGTGCCAGGAAAAAAATGCAAATTTACCACTTACACTTTCTTGACACATGTGGCAACTGAAGTATCAATAATTGGTGAAAATATAACTATAGAGACTCTTTACAGACGGCCTGAGACAGAATAGTGGGGCATTGACAAGTGGGCCTTCATGGGATTCCTTAGAGGAGATGTTCACAGAGTAAAAGTTGTAAGAACATTCAGTGTATTGTTTTGCTGGCTTAGTGAGACAAGTAGAGGGCCCTTGGCAGTCTTTGCTTGTGATTTCTGAATTCCTCAATAAAGAGGGACCAGGAAGAGAAATACAATATGTGAATTTGACAGATAATGGGGATTAGGGAACTCTAATGGCAAAGATCTTTAGTAGATGCAGGTGTGTTCATGGGTCTTCACAGGCTTAAGAAAACTGTAAGATCTCTGGAGGGGAATATTGACAATAACCATAAACTTTTCTAATTCATGAATTTGTAAAAAGCACATTTAATTAAAACTTCTTGAATATCTGCTGAGTTTCAAGGCAGTCGGAAGCAAAGACGGGTTATAGCATCGATTCCACACCCTTGCAGACTCAGGCATTTGGCTCAATCTACGAGCATAGAAAATTATAACAGTTTCTTGCCCAAATGACTAGCATACACCATAAGAAGCCTCTTTAATACCTACTATAGCATTGACGTAGTTTGGTGCTGCCAGGAGCAAATGTGTCTCATTATCATATAAATTCCTATGTTCTTAAACATCTGAAATGCCACATTTTGTTAGTCTTTGAAAGGTCTGAGGAATAACCATCCATCTGACTTATATCTCTACACATATAAAAAACTAACATGACGATAAGCTTGACTATTATAGGTGATTCTCTATTAACCTATATTTCTTTAATATCTATTACATTTTTAAAGGAGCTGCAAAAAATATGATAATCAAAAGCAGAAATATACATATAAAAATTGACCTCAAATTTGTATCAGTAAAACAAGAATCATAGCAATGAAAATTATTCATATCTACAGCATGATTCCCTTTAAATGTAAACAAAATTTTGTAAATGATATTTGCAAATTTGGGTGTAGTTCTCTCCAAATTGCTTACTACTTTTTGTTGGGTGAGTAATTTTTGGGGGTGGCCATAGAACCATTTGGGGAATCTTGGTCCACCAAATCACATTATTCTTGAAGGAATTCACAGGTTCTCATCTTCTGTGGAAACAAAAAAGAACCTCTTTTTCAAATCAGCAAATACTTAGACTCCAATTTGGTAGAAAAGATACTTTTAAAATATATATGTTATATATGTTGTTTAAGCTTGGCATCTCATACAATGAATTGTCTCTCTGTACTTAACTCCTTCCCAGCCAAAAAATTTTAAGAAAACACAATAATATACATAACCCAGATTCTCTGCAATTATTCCATGTTTATGTGGCTTATTTTTTTCTTTTATTTATAACTGTCTGTACTGTATCCCTTTAAAGCATTTGTTTATTTTTAAAAACTGTTTTGTTTTTATTTACAACTGTCTATACTTTTTCTTCTCTCTCACAAGCCTGTTAACATTTTGTGAACACACTGTGACCTGTTAAGTACGTTATTTCTGTCTGAATTTGACTTTATTGCATATCTGTATTTATTTTCTGACCAAGAAAAAAATGCTAAGTGGGTGTGAAGAGGACTAAGGATTCTTTGTCTTTGGGCTCCACCCAGTCCAACATGGTGAAGGCATTTTCACAGTCTCTGTGAACCATACACACCACTGCATTTCCAAGTATGTTGCCAGTCTGTGTTGTGCCATTAAGCAGTTTTTAACATACTCTTCATGAAAGTGATTTAAATGCTTGATCTTCTGAAAGAACCAGAGCTGTTCTTGCTACAAGCACAAACCAGGAAGTGTTCTTAATGGGGCCACATAGGATTTGCTGCCAATGCTGAGTCAGGAAGGCCTCTCTTAAGCTAGCTTCCAGGACAGATCCTCCAAAGAAAAAAAAATGCCAGCTACCAGGAAAACATGCTTAACAATGCTCTTTTGTGTTTAGGCTTTCTTTCTAAACACATACAGGTTTTATTTGGATTTATCTGGCACCCACATTGGGCACCAATCTGTTGGCAGAGGTTCTTGTATTGCCCATTCCCACAATAAACAACCAGAAACTATTAATCATAATATTGTTTGGTCAATGGCTTAAGACTATTTCTAGCTAACTCTTTTTTTTTAATTTATAAAAATTTCCACTTTTGCCCCTCCTCCCAATACTCTCCCCCTCCCCCCAATCCCTCTCCTCCTCCCTCTCCAGTCCTAAGAGCAGTCAGGGTTTCCTGTCCTGTGGGAAGTTTAAGTTCTTCCCCCCTCCCTCCAGGTCTAGGAAGGTGAGCATCCAAACAGACTAAGATCCCAAAAAGCCAGTACATGCAGAAGAAACAAGTCCCAGTGCCATTATAAATGGCTTCTCAGACAGCCCCCATGTCTGTCACATTCAGAGAATCCAGTTTGATCACATGCTCGTTCAGTCCCAGTCCAGCTGGCCTTGGTGAGCTCTCATTAGATCAGTCCCCTTGTATCAGTGGGTGAACGAACCCCTCGCGGTCCTGATTTCCTTGTTCATGTACTCCCTCCTTCTGCTCCTCATTTGGACTTTGGGGGCTCAGTCCAGTGTGGATCTCTGTCTCAATCTTCATCCCTCGTAGGATGAAGGTTCCCTCTGATCCTGACTTCCTTGCTCACGTTCTCCCTCCTGCTTCTCATTTGGACCTAGGGAGTTAATAAGTCCAGTGTTCCAATGTGGGTCTCTGTCTCTATCTCCATCCATCGTCAGGTGAAGGTACTATGGTGATATCCAAAATATTCATCAGTATGGTTATGGGCCAACACCTGTACAGGCAACCTTTCCTCTGCTGCCCAAGGAACAATCTTGGGACCTCTCCTTGGACCTGGGAACCCCTCTAGAATCAAGTCTCTTGCAAACCCTAAAATGGCTCCCTTCGTTGAGATATATACTTCCCTGCTCCCATATCCATCTTTCCTCCCTTCCTCCATCCTATTCCCCAAGCTATCCCCAATCCTCCCCCTCTCCCTTCTCTCTAATCATCTCCCCTTCCTTCCTTCCTCCCAACACCCCATGCACCCAAGGTTGCCTGGAAATGTCTACTTCCAATATCCAGGAAGATAACTATATGATTTTCTTCAGGCTCACATTCTTATTTAGCTTCTCTCAGATCACGAATTGTAGACTCAGAGACCTTTGCATATGGCTAGAATCCACTTATGAGTGAGTACATACCATATTCCTTTTTTGGGTCTGGGTTACCTCACTCAGTAAAACGTTTTCTATTTCCATCCATTTGCATGCAAAATTCAAGATGTCATTGTTTTCTACTGCTGAGTAAAACTCTAATGTGTATATGATCCACACCTTCTTTAACCATTCTTCTATTGTAGGGCACCTAAGTTGTTTCCAGGTTCTGGCTATTACAAATAGTGCAGCTATGAACATAGTAGAACAAATGCTTTTTTAGTATGATAGGACATCTCTTGGGTATATTCCCAAGAGTGGAATTGCTGGGTCCTGAGGAAGGTTGACTCCCAGTTTCCTTGAAAAACTGCCACACAAATTTCCACAGTGGCTGCACAAGTTTGCATTCCCACCAACAATGGATGAGTGTTCCCCTCATTCCACAATCTCTCCAGCAGAGGCTTCATTGGTGTTTTTGAGTTTGGCTATACTGACAGGTGTAAGATGGTATCTCAAAGTTGTTTTGATTTTCATTTACCTGATCGCTAAGGAGATTGAGCAGGACCTTAAGTGCCTTTTGGCCATTTGAAGTTCATCTGTTGAGAATTCTCTGTTCAGTTCAGTACCACATTTTTTTAATTGGGTTAATCAGAGTTTTAGTGTCTAGTTTCTTGAGTTCTTTGTATATTTTGGAGATCAGACCTTTGTCTGATGAGGGGTTTGTGAAGATCTTCTCCCAGTCAGAAGGTAGCCTTTTTGTCTTACTGACAATGTCCTTTGCTTTGCAGAAGCTTCTCAGTTTCAGTATGTCCCATTTATTCATTGTTTCTCTTATTGTCTGTGCTCCTGGGGTTCTGCTTAGGAAGTGGTCTCCTGTGGCTATATCTTGTAGACTACTTCCCACTTTCTATTCTATCAGGTTCAAAGTAGTCGGATTAATGTTGATGTCTTTAATCCATTTGGACTTGAGTTTTGTGCATGGTGATAAATATGGATCTGTTTTCATTCTTCTACAGGTTGACATCCAGTTATGCCAGCACCACTTGTTAAAGATGCTTTCCTTCTTCCATTGTATACCTTTAGCTCCCTTTTCGAACAACAGGTGTTCATAGGTTTGTGGGTTAATATCTGGGTCTCCTACCCGATTCCATAGGTCGACTTCTCTGTTCTTCTGCCAATACCAAGCTGTTTTCAATACTGTCGCTCTGTAATAGAGTTTGAAGTCAGGGATGGTAATGCCTCCAGAAATTCCTTTATTGTATAAGATTGTTTTGGCTATCCTGGGTTTTTTGCTTTTCCATATAAACTTGATTATTGTTCTCTCAAGGTCTGTGAAGAAGTTTGATGGGATTTGGATGGGGATTGCATTGAATCTATAGATTGCTTTTGGTAGAATTGCCATTTTTACTATGTTGCTTCTCCCAATCCAAGAGCAGGGGAGGTCTTTCCATTTTCTGGTATCCTCCTCAATTTCTCTTTTCAAAGGCTTAAAGTTCTTGTCAAGTAGGTCTTTCACTTCCTTGGTTAGAATAACCCCAAGATATTTTATGCTATTTGTGGCTATCGTGAAAGGTGATGTTTCTCTGATTTCCCTCTCCGCTTCTTTATCCTTTGTGTATACGAGGGCCACTGATTTTTTGGAGTTGATCTTGTATCCTGCCACGTTACTAAAGGTGTTTATCAGCTTTAGGAGTTCTTTGGTAGAGTTTTTGGGGTCTCTTATGTACACTATCATATCGTCAGCAAATAACGACAGTTTAACTTCATCCTTTCCAATTCGAATCCCCTTGATCCCCTTATGTTGTCTTATTGCTATTGCTAGAACTTCAAGCACTATATTGAAGAGGTATGGAGAGATGGACAGCCTTGTCGTGTTCCTGATTTTAGTGGAAAGGCTTTGAGTTTCTCTCCATTCAATTTGATGTTAGCTGTCGGCTTGCTGTAAATAGCTTTTATTATATTTAGGTATGATCCTTGTATCCCCAGTATCTCCAACACCTTTATCATAAGTGGGTGTTGAATTTTGTCAAATGCTTTTTCAGCATCCAATGAAATGATCATATGGTTTTTTCTTTCAGTTTATTTACATGATGGATTACATTGACAGATTTGCATATGTTGAACCATCCCTGCATCTCTGGGATGAAGCCTACTTGATCATAATGGATAATTTTTCTAATGTGTTCTTGGATTCGGTTTGCCAGTATTTTAATGAGAATTTTCGCATCAATGTTCATGAGTGAGATTGGCCTGTAATTCTCTTTCTTGGTTGTGTCTTTGTGTGGTTTTGGTATTAGGGTGACTGTAGCTTCATAAAAGGAGTTTGGCAGTGACTCTTCTGTTTCTATATTGTGGAATACATTAGGGAGTAAAGGTATTAGCTCTTCCTGGAAGTTCTCGTAGAATTCTGCATTGAAACCATCTGGTCCTGGACTTTTTTTGGTAGGGAGATTTTTGTTAACAGCTTCTAATTCTTCACGACTGACAGGTCTATTTAGATTGTTCACCTGTTCTCGGTTAAACTTTGGTATATGGTACTTATCTAAAAAAACCTCCATTTCTTTAACATTTTCCAACTTTGTGGCATATAAACTTTCGTAGTAAGATCTAATGATTCTCTGAATTTCCTCTGTGTCTGTGGTTATGTCCCCCTTTTCGTTTCTGATTTATTAATTTGCAAGTTCTCTCTCTGACGTTTGATTAGTTTGGCTAGGGTTTTGTCGATCTTGTTGATTTTCTCCAAGAACCAGCTTTTTGCTTCACTGATTCTTTGGATTGTTTTATGTGTTTCTATTTTGTTGATTTCAGCCCTCAGTTTGATTATTTCCAGTCTTCTTCTCCTCCTGGGTAAATCAGCTTCTTTTTTTTCTAGAGCTTTCAAGTGTGCTGTTAAGTTTCCAATGTGTGCTTTCTCCGTTTTCTTTAAGTGGGCACTTAGTCCTATGAACTTTCTTCTTAGCACTGCTTTCATAGTGTCCCATGGGTTTGAATAAGTTGTGTCTTTGTATTCATTAAATTCAAGGAAGAATTTAATTTCTTTCTTTATTTCTTCCTTGACCCAGGAGTGATTTAGTAGTTGACTGTTCAACTTCCATGAGTTTGTTGGTTTCCTGGGGGTACCATTGTTGTTGAATTCTAATTTTAATCCATGGTGATCTGATAAGACACAGGTGGTTACTAATTTTTTTTGTATCTGTGGAAGTTTGTTTTGTTACCAAGTATGTGGTCAATTTTCGAGAAGGTTCCATGAGCTGCAGAGAAGAAGGTATATTCTTTCCTATTTGGGTGGAATGTTCTATAGATGTCTGTTAAGTCCATTTGATTCAGTACCTCCAATAAATCTCTTATTTCTCTGTTAGGTTTCTGTCTGACTGACCTGTCCATTGGTGAGAGAGGAGTGTTGAAGTCTCCTACTATTAGTGTGTGTGGTTTGATGACTGCGTTGAGTTCTAGAAGAGTTTCCTTTACATATGTGGGTGCCTTTATATTAGGGGCATAGATATTCAAGATTGGGACTTCTTCCTGATGAATTTTTCCTGTTATGAGTGTGAAATGTCCATCTCCATCTCTTCTGATTGATTTTAGTTTGAAGTCGATTTTGTTAGATATTAGAATGGCCACACCCGCTTGTTTCTTAGGTCCATTTGCTTGGAAAACCTTTTCCCAACCCTTTACTTTGAGTAGGTGTTTGTCTTTGTGGTTGAGGTGTGTTTCTTGTAAACTGCAGAATGTTGGATCCTGTTTTCATATCCAATCTCTAAGTCTGTGCCTCTTTATAGGTGAGTTTAGTCCAATGATATTAAGTGATATTAATGACCACTGATTGATGACTCCGGTCATTTTTTTGGGTAGTAGAGTGTATGTGTTTTTATCCTGGAATATTTTGCTTTCTCCGTTGATAGTGAACAATAGCTTGGCTGGGTAAAGTAGTCTGGGCTTGCATCCATTGTCTCTTAGTTTCTGCAGTACCTCTATCCAGGACCTTCTGGCTTTCATGGTTTCCATAGAGAAGTCTGGTGTAAGTCTGATAGGTTTCCCTTTATAAGTTACTTGACCTTTTTCCTTTACAGCTCTCAATATCCTTTCTTTAGTCTGAATGCTTTGTGTTTTGATTATTATATGGCGAGGGGATGTTTTTTTCTGATCCAGTCTTTTCGGTGTTCTGTATGCTTCTTGAACCTTCATAGGAATATCGTTCTTTAGGATGGGAAAGTTTTCTTCTATAATTTTGTTGAATATATTTTCTGGACCTTTGAAATGCAATTCTTCTCCTTCTTCTACTCCTATTATTCTTAGATTTGTTTTTTTTTTTTATTGTGTTCCACAGTTCCTGAATGTTTTGTGATGAGAATTTGTTGAATTTTCTGTTTTCTTTGGTCAGAGTGTTTAATTTCTCTATGGTGTCCTCAAAGTCTGAGATTCTTTCTTCTATCTCGTGTATTCTGTTGGTTATGCTTGTTTCTGAAGTCTCTGTTCGTTTACCTAGATTTTCCATAGCCAGCCGGCCCTCGGTTTGTGATTTCTTCATTGACTCCATTTCAGTTTTCAAATCTTGAACTGTTTCTATTACCTGTTTGATTGTTTTTTCTTTGTTTCCCAGAATTTCATTTACGTATTTACTCAGTTCTTCAAACTTTTTGGTATATTTCTCTTCCATTTCTTTACTCATTTCTTCAATCTTTTTGTTATACTTATCTTCCATTTCTTTACGGCAGATTTTCACCTCCTGTTTAAGTTCCTCTATTATTTTCATAAAGATCCTCTTAGAGTCGATTTCTTCTATTTCTTTTGGAGTAGGTTTTTCAATTCTTCTAGTTTTGAGCTCCCTGAATTCTGGAGATGTCATGTTGCCTTTCTGGTTGTTGGAGGAATTCTTGCATTGGCGCCTGCCCATCTCCTCCACTCTGGATGAAACTCCTCAGCACTTTCTGGATAGAACTCCTCAACACTCTCTTGGTAGGACTTCTCAGCACTCTCTGGATAGAGCTCCTCAGCACTCTCTGGGAAGAGCTCCTCAGCAGTGCAACAGGGCTAGCTGGTCTTCCCAGGACCCGGGAGACAAAGGGCCAGCAACAGTGGGGTGAGGGGAGGGGTCCCTTGGAACACCGAAGACCCTGCTGCAGAAGCTGAGGGGGGAGGGACTGTGCTCTCTTCCCAGACAGGCAGGCTGCCCAGGCGAGCACCCACTCACCTCTCTGGGAAGAGCTCCTCAGCAGTGCAACAGGGCTAGCTGATCTTCCCAGGACCCGGGAGACGACAGAGTGTTCTTATAATTGTCTCCAGAGATGGTCAATTGGTCCTTGACAGAATTTGAAAATTTTATTGAGACAAAAGTCTTACATGTATAAGATTCTTTCTAGTCCATTTCCTGGAACACAGCAGATCCAGTGCATATAGTAATCCCTGAAGGCGAATCTAGAGGCATAGAGTGTAGTTACAGGGTTGCCCCAGGCTACAACCATCCGTCTCCAGACTCCACTAGCTGCACCTCTCACAAGAGACCTGTAAACACCATGGTTCTGTGCAGTAAACTGTTATACATGTCCACTTTCCTTCTCACTCACATCCACTTATAAACTCAGTGTCTCTTCTTTGTAAAATTGCTTTGTAAAAGACCAAGAAGAAAAACCCAAGTTATCCTCAATTGCATGGTAAATGGTCTGTGTTCAGTGATCACTGAATAAACAGATCTGGAAATCCTGGCCTGGGCAACTCTTACAGAGCTGCGGTGTTACGTCTGGGCTGGTTTTCCTGAGCAGAATAAGGTCCTGTTTGTATTCTCCTGCTAAATGTATTCTCTTAACCTGGGCTCAAAAGTGAGGCTATACTCAAGGCAGACTTCATGTTCATGGTAGGTACTGTAACAATGATAGGATTCAAGGAAACCTACCCAGTAATGTGGCTATGTCCTGGAAATATACAACAATTTTTACATCCAAGGCACAATAATAACATTAAGGTTCCTAGATAACTGAGTTACATGTTTTCAGTTCATCAAGGAAGCCTCATTCTCAGACAATCATGTATACAGTTGTGGAAAGCACCATAATATAATTTTTCTTCAGAAGAGAATCTGAGGCATGGGAGCATCATTTTCTGTAACTCTTTCCTAGAAATTGAGGGAGGCCATGGTTTTCCTGTGTTCCTTCCCATACTTTTGGAATTTCAAATTGCCCCCATGAGAAATAGCAGGATGAACTTGTCACGTGTCATGACTTGGATTCATTAAATTCTCAGATTGTTGACTAGCACTCTATTGTGCCTGGTGTTTTCAGACCATGTAAAATCTTATGGTCTATCTTGTGGAGCAAATGACCTCAGAGTGTGGCCACCTCAGGAGTCTCCTTCTGCATCACACACATGCATCTGTCCTTGTATTTAGATCCCTAGTTGTACAGAAGACATCAAGGAGGAAGGAAAACTTCACAATGAAGTTAATCACTAACATATCGGTAAATCAGCTACATAATCGTTTGAACTGCTTGTTTAGGTCAAGAATGAAATTATGTGGATGATTCCTCTATCTACTCTGCAAATAAAACCACATGAGAAGCAAGTCTGAGGGGCTGAGATGACCCATAGGAAGCATCAACACATTCCAACACTTCTTCACCAACAATTTAGCTCAGAGGCAACAGAGCCAAGAAAAATAGATGGGATATTTGATGAGACAACCCAGCCTGATTAATGAACTCTTTTTGGAAACATAGATGTATAGTAATATTTGGCTTCTCTTTTCATTTACTTTGGACTAGCAGTCTTCCATCTAGTGCCCTCATCTCCTTAAGTTTCCTCCCTCTGAGGATTAACATCTACTTTATGGTCATACAGGAGGTATAAGAACTGTGGTGTTTAGTTCTCTGAACAAATTCATTAACAAAGGTTTTCAAAAGAGTTAATGTAGGTCTGATGGAAATAAAAGGCATTCACTACAATGGCCAGTCTCATTCAACATCCTGGCTGGACCATTTTCCAGTTATTGAGTTATTAACTAGCTCTCATGTGATTGTGAGCTGTCCTAGCCATGATAGAAGTCTCTGCTTCCTATTGGTCAGGAACAAAGTCCTCACAGAATTGTATGGACCTAATGCTGGAAGGGCAGTGCAGAAAGGATGCAATTGCTTTTTAGGAGCAGTCTTGTCTCCTTCTGTGACTTCCAGATGCTTTGCCGAATAGCTGAACTTATCAATACCAAACTCCTTTCTGGCCATTTTTTTTCAAAACTCACAGAGCACCAGAGCATCCCAGCCTCAGTCAAAGGTGAGACAATCTGAGCATGTCTTGATCAGTTCTCAGGTGTCATCACATTTTCACTGAAAAAATAAAATACTCTGCTTTTCAGTGTTTATCTGTTCTTTCTTAGTGACACTGTCCACAGAATCTCGACACACAGTGAGGAATCATCAGTTATTTCAGGTTCCTGTAGAATCCAAGCTTGAGTAGACATGAGTTGCAGATAATCTGTCGCAGATTTTACAGCAGATACTACACCTCATGCTTGCTGAGAGGCAGTGTAAATTAGCCATTGGAAGTAGACTGCAGTAAAGAAAGAGGATGAGCATGTGAAAAGAAAATTCCCTAAGCCCTTTAAATTAGGTAATTATATGAGTAAAACAACAAATAAATATTAAAGAAGAAAACAAAGGACATGCTATCTGTTGAGTAGATTAGGGACTGCCTTCAGCTAACTGAAGATCAGATAGTGGCACTGGTTGCACTATCCTTACAGACTCAATGATGGAGCCTCCCACACATTTTATTACCAGTTCCACATCTGTGTCTGAAGTGCACATATTTTGTGAAGATGGAGTTAGAATGAAGGCTATCAGGGGTCTTAGGTCTTTGACCCTGCCTGATTCCCTTGCTGGCTCTAACTTGAATCCCAGTGCTCTCACCATGGTGAACACTGAGACTACCCTGAGTCTAGTACCAGACTATTCCCAGAGACTTTGACCCTTTCAGGATATGTTCCCAGTCCCCATACAGAATCACTTCGTCCTTTTGTGATACTCTGTTCAGAGGATAGCATGCCTTTATAAAAGTAAGTTCTGTAATCCCATTTCTTGCCACACAAAAATCCCTGAATGGGATCAATACTGCTAGCTGCAAATAAATACAAAACATTTGGCATGGCAGCCAACATCTCTGGGATATAAAGACAATGTTATCTGTATGGAACACTGGCCACCAAGTATAGCCAATTGATAAGATCTGGGGTCAATGAAATATTTGCCTCAAACATATGGTGCTGGCTGGTTGGGCAAAATATTTCATATCAATGTGTATAGAATTATACATATGTAAACATGCACACTAGCACACACAAACATACAAACACAGATAGATCCACTGACAGACACAATAATCACAACAGAGAGAGAGAGGGAGAGAGAGAAAAAGAGAGAGAGAGACAGACAGACAGACAGACAGAGAGGCAATAAAGGGAGGGAGCGAGAGAGGAAGAGCGAGAGAGACAAACATAATAAAATCACAGCACATCACAAGGAAAAACATAAATTTGAATAAAAAAATTTTCAAGTTCAAGGATTACTAAAGTCTATACCTGTAGAGAGAATCTTTAATTGTGATTTGGAGAATCAACCCAGACACAGAAGTCTCTGGCCTTCTATGCTTCTCTGGAGAGGTTCTTACTTGACCCAGATCTCTGGGTGCTCTCCGCGCCCCCTGCTGGTCATACGTGTCTTGTAGGGAGGTTTTTTCTTTTTTTTTATTTTATAAACTTAATATTAATTTATAAAAATTTCCACATCCGCTCCTCCTGCCAGTACCCTCCCACTCCCCCCACTCTCTCTCCTCCTCCCTCTCCAGTCCTAAGAGCAGTCAGGGTTTCCTGCCCTGTGGGAAGTTCTAGTTCTTCGTGCCCTCCAGGTCTAGGAAGGTGAGCATCCAAACAGACTAGGATCCCAAAAAGCCAGAACATGCAGACAAAACAACTCCCAGTGCCATTATCAATGGCTTCTCAGTCAACCTCTATGTCAGCCACATTCAGAGAATCCGGTTTGATCACATGTTTGTTCAGTCCCAGTCCAGCTGGCCTTGGTGAGCTCTCATTAGATTAGTCCCCTGTATCAGTGGCTGAACACACCACACGCGGTCCTGAATTACTTGTTCATGTGTTCATGTTCTCCCTCCTTCCGCTCCTCATTTGGACCTAGGGAGTTAAGTCCAGTGTTCCAATGTGGGTCTCTGTCTCTATCTCCATCCATCGCCAGATGAAGGTTCTATGGTGATATGCAAAATATTCATCAGTATGCTCATGGACCAAGGCCGGTTCAGGCACCCTCTCCTCTGCTGTCCAGGGAACAATCTGGGGATCTCTCCTTGTACCTGGGAACCCCTCTAGAATCAAGTCTCTTGTAAACCCTAAAATGGCTCCCTTAGTTGAAATATATACTTCCCTGCTCCCATATCCATCCTTCCTTCTCCCCACATGCCATTCCCCCAAGCTATCCCCCATCCTACCCTTCTCCCTTCTCTCTAACCATCTCCCCTTCCTTCCACACTCACTCCCCCCACCCCGTGCACCCAAGGTTGCCTGGCAATCATTTCTCCTTCCAATATCCAGGAGGATAACTACATGATTTTCCTCAGGTTCACCTTCTTATTTAGCTTCTCTAGGATCATGAATTATAGAATACAAGACCTTTAAATATGGTTAGAATCTGCTTATGAGTGAGTGCATACAATATTCCTCTTTTTCTGTCTGAGTTACCTCACTCAGTAAAGCGTTTTCTATTTCCATCCATTTGCATGCAAAATTCAAGATGTCATTGTTTTTTTTACCACTGAGTAAAACTCTAAAGTGTATATGTTCCACACCTTTTTTAACCATTCTTCTATTGAGGGGCACCTAGGTTGTTTCCAAGTTCTGGCTATTACAAATAGTGCAGCTATGAACATAGATGAACAAATGCTTTTGTAGTATGTTAGGGCATCTCTTGGGTATATTGCCAAGAGTGGAATTGCTTGGTCCTGAGGGAGGTTGACTCCCAGTTTCCTGAGAAACCACCACACTGATTTCCACAGTGGCTGCACAAGTTTGCATTCCCACCAACAATGGATGAGTGTTCCCCTCATTCCACATCCTCTCCAGCATAGGCTATCATTGGTGTTTTTGAGTTTAGCTATTCTGACAGGTGTAAGATGGTATCTTAAAGTTGTTTTGATTTGCATTTCACTGATCCCTAAGAAGATTGAGCACGTCCTTAAGTGTCTTTTGGCCATTCAAAGTTCTTCTGTTGAGAATTCTCTGTTCAGTTCAGTACCCCATTTTTTAAATTAGGTTAATTAGAGTTTTAGTGTCTAGTTTCTTGAGTTCTTTGTATATTTTGGAGATCAGACCTTTATCTGATGAGGGGTTGGTGAAGATCTTCTCCCAGTCGGTAGGTAGCCTTTTTGTCTTACTGACAGTGTCCTTTGCTTTACAGAAGCTTCTCAGTTTCAGGAGGTCCCATTAATTCTTTGATTCTCTTATTGTCTATGCTACTGGGGTTCTACCTATGAAGTGATCTCCTGTGCCTATGTCTTGTAGACTACTTCCCACTTTCTCTTCTATCAGGTTCAAAGTGATCAGATTAATGTTGATGTCTTTAATCCATTTGTACTTGTGTTATGTGCATGTTGATAGATATGGATCTACTTTCATTCTTATACAAGTTGACATACAATTATGCCAGCCCCATTTGTTAAAGATGCTATCCTTCTTCCATTCTATACATTTAGCTCCCTTGTTGAAAATCAAGTGTTCATTGGTTTGTGGTTTAATATCTGGGTCTTCTATTCAATTCCATAGGTCGACTTCTCTGTTCTTATGCCAATACCAAGCTGTTTTCAGTACTGTAGCTCTGTAATAGAGTTTGAAGTCAGGGATGGTAATGTCTCCAGAAGTTCCTTTATTGTATAAGAGTGTTTTGACTATTCCTTTTTTTTTCCATATAAAGTTGATTATTGTTCTCTCAAGGTCTGTGAAGAATTTTGTTGGGATTTTGATGGGTATTGCATTGAATCTATAGATAGTTTTTGATAGAATTGCCTTTTTAACTATGTTGATCCTCCCAATCCAAGAGCAAGGGAGATCTTTCCATTTTCTGGTATTCTCCTCAATTTCTTTCTTCAAAGAGTTCTTGTCAAATAGATCTTTCACTTCCTAGGTTAGAGTTATCCCAAGATATTTTATGCTATTTGTGGCTATCATGAAAGGTGAAGTTTCTCTGATTTCCTTCTCTGCTTCTTTATCCTTTGTGTATAGGAGGGCCACTGATTTTTTGGAGTTGATCACGTACCCTGACACATTTCTAAAGGTGTTTATCAGCTGTAAGAGTTCTTTGGTAGAGTTTTTGGGGTCGCTTATGTACACTATCATACCATCTGCAAAAACGAGAGTTTAACTTCTACCTTTCCAATTCGAATCCCCTTGATCTCCTTATGTTGTCTTATTGCTATTGTTAGAACCTCAAGCACTATATTGAAGCGGTATGGGAAGAGTTGACACCCTTTTCGTGTTCCTGATTTCAATGGAATGGCTTTGAGTTTCTCTCCATTCAGTTTGATGTTAGCTGTCAGCTTGCTGTAAATAGCTTTTACTATATTAGGGTATTATCCTTGTATCCCCAATCTTTTCAACACCTTTATCATAAAGGGATGTTGAATTTTGTCAAATGCTTTTTCAGCATCTAATGAAATGATCATATGCTTTTTTCTTTCAGTTTATTTATATGATGGATTACATTGATAGATTTGCGTATGTTGAACCAGCCCTGCATCTCTGGGATGAAGCCTACTTGATCATAATGGTTAATTTTTCTAATGTGTTCTTGGATTCGGTTTTGCCAGGATTTTGTTGAAAATTTTTGCGTCGATGTTCATGAGTGAGATTGACCTGTAATTCTCTGTCTTTGTTGTGTCTTTTTGTGGTTTTGGTATCAGGGTAACTGTAGTTTCATAAAAGGAGTTGGGCAATGACTCTTCTGTATCTATATTCTGAAATACATTAAGGAATATAGGTATCAGCTCTTCTTGGAAGTTCTGGTAGAATTCTGCATTGACACCATGTGGTCCTGGGCTTTTTTTGTTTGGGAGGTTTTTGATAACAGCTTCTATTTCTTCAGTACTAGCAGGTCTCTTTAGATTGTTCACCTGGTCTCGATTTACCTTTTGTGAATGGTACTTCTCTAAAAACAAGTCCATTTCTTGTATATTTCCCAACTTTGTGGTATGTAAACTTTTTTAGTAAGTCTGATGATTCTCTGAATTTTCTCTGTGTCTGTGATTATGTCCCCCTTTTCATTTCTGATCTTATTGATTTGCGTGTTCTCTCTCTGCAGTTTGATTACTTTGACTAGGGGTTTGTCAATCTTGTTGATTTTCTCCAAGAACGAACTTTTTGTTTTATTGATTCTTTGGATTGTTTTCTGTGTTTCTATTTTGTTGATTTCAGTCCACAGTTTGATTATTTCTGGTCTTCTACTCCTCCTGGGTGAATCTGCTTCTTTTTTTCTAAAGCTTTCAGATGTGTTGTTAAGTCTCCAGTGTGTGCTTTCTCCATTTTCTTTAATTGGGCACTTAGTGCTATGAATTTTCCTCTTAGCACTGCTTTCATTGTGCCCCATAGGTTTGGGTACGTTGTGTCTTTATTTTCATCACATTCAAGGAAGACTTTACTTTCTTTCTTTATTTCTTCCTTGACCCAGAGGTGACTCAGTAGTTGACTGTTAAGCTTCCATGTGTTTTTAGGCTTTCTGGGGGTAGGAGTGTTGTTGAATTCTAGCTTTAATCCATGGTGATCTGAAAAGACACAGGTGGTTACTAATATTTTTTTGTATCTGTGTATTTTTGCTTTGTTACCTAGTATGTGGCCAATTTTCGAGAAGGTTCCATGAGCTGCAGAGAAGAAGCTATATTCTTTCCTATATGGGTAGAATGTTCTATAGATATCTGTTAAGTCCTTTTGATTCATTACCTCTATGAATTCTCTTATTTCTCTGTTTGTTTTCTGTCTGATTGACCTGTCCATTGGTGAGAGAGGTGTGTTGAAGTCTCCTAATATTACTGTGTGTGGTTTGATGACTGCCTTGAGTTCTAGAAGTTTTTCTTTTACATAAGTGGGTGCAATTATATTAGGGGCATAGATATTCAGGATTGAGACTTCCTCCTGATGAATTGTTCCTGTTATGAGTTTAAAATGTCTGTCTCCATCTCTTCTGATTGAATTTAGTTTGAAGTCAATTTTGTTCGAAATTAGAAAGGCCACGCCCACTTGTTTCTTATGTCCATTTGCTTGATAAACCTTTTCCCAACCCTTTACTCTGAGTAGATATCTTTCTTTGTCGTTGAGGTGTGCTTCTTGTAAACAGCATAATAAAATCACAGCACATCACAATGAAAAACATAAATGTGAATAAAAATTTTTAAAGTTCAAGGATTACTAAAGTCTATACCTGTAGAGAGAATCTTTAAGTGTGATTTGGAGAATCAACCCAGACACGGAAGAGTCTTCTTGCCTTCTATGCTTCTCTGGAGAGGTTCTTACTTGACCCAGATCTCTGGGTGCTCTCCGCGCCCCATGCTGGTCATAAGTGT
Source organism: Myodes glareolus (assembly GCF_982192425.1). NCBI lineage: Eukaryota > Metazoa > Chordata > Mammalia > Rodentia > Cricetidae > Myodes > Myodes glareolus. Next base: position 11,476,813 of record NC_142036.1, on the reverse strand, counting down.
CTTGCAGGGAGGTTTGTGTCTGATCTCACAGTAACTGCATCACTGTCATACATGGCTGTGTCCTCAGGCCTCAGACTACTTATTTTCAGGTACAGGGTGTTCTTGGCATTGTCCCTGGAGATGGTGAATCGGCCTTTCACAGCATCAGCATATTTAATGTTGCTACTATCACCACTAATTTATGCAACCCATTCCAGGCCTTTTCTTGGAGCCTGGCAGATCGAGTTTATGTAATAATCACAGAATGAATCTATAGGCTGCATGGGAGAGTTTAACGGCTCTTTGGGGATACACTAAGCCTTCTCCAGACTCCACCAACTGCACCTCACACTGACCACCTGGAAACACAGAGAATGCTGGTCAGAAGACTGTCACTGAATCTAATTTTTCTTTCTCGTGTCCATATAGCACATAGCATCTCCAGCATCTCTTCTCTATTAACTACCATTTAAAATAATGACAAGGAAAAGCCAAATAAGCCACAAGTTCATGGAAAATGGTCTGTGTTCAGTGCTGATCAATGAATGGGAGGATCTGGGAATCAAGAACTGGGCTCTTCTGCCAGAGCTGCGGGGTCAGGGCAGGACTGGTTTTCATGGGCACAGAGAAGCCTTATTTGCACATCTTCCTCCTGTAACAAGCTTTGGAGTTGGACCCTTGGGGGAAGGCAATGCTCAGAGCAGATATAAGGCGTCAAAGACAATGATGACAGTTACAGAAACTGACATAGTAAAGAACCTCCAGGTGACCTTTTCTTTGCTAAGGATTCACCACACTTAACTAAGTTATCTTTCACGCATGTGATGAGAAGATGTGTTTCCACACTGTTGTATCTCCTTTGTACAACTATGTAATTTAAAAGAGCCACAAACTGTTGTGTTTCTATGTAGGAGCTATGTCTTTCCCAGTCTCTGGGCTAAACAGGGCTTCTCCAGAATGGGGATCTTGGGCGGGTTCATGGCAGTGTGGAAGGTTAATACAGCTCCTTCCTTGAGATGTAAACACTTTAGAATTTTCTGAGTTTTAAAAATCAATGAGGCAACGCTGTGGTCAGGCAGTTAGAGGCTTACAGATGAGACAACCTTTGTCACAGCTGCTCTGCTTTTGGCCATGATGTTGACCACATCAATAGATTACAGACTGGGACAACTTAAAATTGTTATCATGAAGGGATGGATGTGGGGAAGGTGAATGACTGCACAAGTCCAACCACCATCATACACACACAGGTCCACTTTTAGATTCAGCCATACACCACAGCACACACACACACACACACACACACACACACTCACACACACAGAGTCTCAGACACCGTCACAAATCCAATTACCACCCCAAGTTGTCACACTCTCTAATACAATCACACATTCAAACACAAACTCACTCAAACACACACACACACACACACACACACACACACACACACCATCATACCGTCACACCCACATGTAGAATCATGTATTTGCAGGCAAATGGATTGAATTTCTTTATTCCTGTCTTTTGACATGGTCACTCCGGTTGGCATGAACTCACTATATAGACCAAGCTAATATTGAACCATGAGGAATTTTCTTGGTACTGTCTGCCTATTGACTGGTGTAAAAGTATGCAGCACAATTTCTAACTATCTCATGCACATTTTATAAAAATTTGAAATATTTTTTTTGAAAGTAATTTTATTAAATTATAAAAAGTTTCCATTTACGCCCCTCCTCCCAACACCCTCCCACTCCCCCACTCCCTCTTCTCCTCCCTCTTTGTCCCCAAGGGCAGTCAGGGTCTCCTGCCCTGTGGGAAGTCCAAGTTCCTCCCCCCTCCCTCCAGGTCCAGGAAGGTGAGCATCCAAACAGACTGGATCCCAAAAATCCAGTATATGCAGAGGAAACCAGTCCCAGTGTCATTGTCAATGGCTTCTCAGTAAGACTGCAGGCCAGCCACATTCAGAAAATACGGCCACATTCAGAGAATCTGGTTGGTTCACATGCTCGTTCAGTCACGGTCCATCTGGCCTTGGTAAACTCTCATTAGATCCGACCCCTTGTATCAGTGGGTGATAGTATCCCTCGCAGTCCTTCGTCATTTTCTTCCTCCTTCTGCTCCTCATTTGGATCTTGGGGGGGCTCAGTTCGGTGCTCCAACGCGGGCCTCCATCTGTATCGCCATCCAACGCCAGATGAAGGATCTATGGTGATAAGCAAAATATTCATCAGTATAGCCGAGGGCCAAGGCCGGTTCAGGCACCCCTTCCTCTGTCCAGAGAACAATCTGGGGATCTCTCCTTGGACCTGGGATCCCATATATAATCAAGTTTCCTGTAAACTCTAATACGACTCCCTTAGTTGAAATATATTCTTCCCTGATCCCACATTCATCCTTCCTCCCTTCCCCCCATCCCGGTCAACCGAGCTTTCTCCATTCCTCCCAATTTGAGTAACTCAGTTGTATTATAAGCATTTCTTTATGAAGCTGGGTGTGATGGTTTAACCTTCATTCCCATCACTGGGGAGGAGGTGACAGGAAACTCTCTGTGACTTGCCATCCCACCATTCTATCTGAACCTCTGGGCTCCAGGTTCAGTGTGAGACTCTCTCAACAAATAAGATAGATGTCAACTGAGGAATACTCTCAGGTTCAACTTGTGATGTCCACAACCATGTGGAAACATACACTGTGACAATTAGTGTTTCCATTCATTCAAACATTTGCCTACCCCTGCCTTGAACTTTGTAGCTGTTGAGAAGCAAATCATGGAAGCTGTAGACATAGACTGACATGAATGTTATTCTGAAAAGCTATATCCTCCAACAAATTGCCCTGCCAATGTGGTCAACTAAATTTGTGTAAAACCTGAGAAAACTTGAAAAGAAATCGTAGACACAAAAGAACAGAGTGAAGCATGTTTAGGTAGTGGCATTTTCTTGTTTGGGCTCTGCTTGCTCGAAGCATTCAGCGACAGGGCTCCTTTAAGAGGGGTTTTCCTGATTCAGTGGTAGCAGAAAAGCCACAGCTTTGAAATGCCTGCTTACTGGTCTGTGCTGACAGTGCCACCCCTGACTCTTTCTGGAGGTTCAGCTACGGAGCATTAAGTGGGACACAGTGCAAGACAGAGTGCTACAACTTGCTTAATGGCAGTATAGACTGGCTGTGTGCCTAAAAATGAGGCTGTGAGCATGGCTCTTAGAGGCAGCGACCAACTCTGTCATGTCAGACTGGCCAAGGCAACCAGGCAGTGCCAATTTTCCCCTAGAAATGGTGCAGCTTAAGTTCATAAGAAAGGCTTAGCTATTTAAGAAGCACTCCTCAAAGTAAAGAATTAGAGACACACAATAAGACAGATTCAGACATAAAAGGCCTTTCTAAATGGGTCACAGTGTTGAATAAATGTATATAGGCTTGGGAAAGAGAAGAAAAAGCATATAGAATTGAAAAAAAGTAAATAGTTTAAGAAATGAAACAAAGTCTTTAAAGAGACAGAGTATAGACAGTGATAGAGTAAAGGAGTAAATATAATAAAATAAATATTCAAAAGTAATAGAGTAAGAAAATCCACGTAAAGATGGAGTATACACAGAGAGTCTGGATTATGTATTATTGTGTTTTCTTTGAATATTTTGGCTGCAGAGAGACATTTGTTTCTGGGGATTGGTTAGCTAAACCAACATATATGTTTTAAAGGTATTTTGATTTTGAGGTTTTGGTCTACAGGTATGTTGCTTTGGAAAAGAGGTTTTTCTATTGTTTCCATATAGGATGAGAACCTTTGGATTAATTCCAGAATAATGTGGTTTGATGGCCCAAGATGCCTTGAAAGGTTGCTTTGAACATGCCCCAAAATTACATCAGAAATAAGGAAGCAGTCTGGAGAAGAACTATGCCCATATTCCCAAATATTGTTTATAAATGTTTGTTAATATTAAAAGAGGGATATGCTACAGAGATTTGTGTTAGTATGAATCTTAGCTTGTTGATACAATTTAATGTCAATTTTGTTATTGTGTGTATATGTATTTCTGACCTTGATTATGGTATTGTGTTTGTCTACCTCATCTAAAAATGTAATATATAATTAAGAAATATAGGTCAGTAAAGAATCGTCTATAATAGTCAAACTTGTAGTCATGTTAGTTTCAGATGGATAGAAATTCTTCAAATCTTTCAAAGACTGCAGAATATGGAATTTAAAGTGTTTTAAGAATTTAGGACTTTTCATTACAGTGAGACACATATGCTCCTGGCAGCACCAACAACTTCAAGAAGAAGATGGGCATAGAGGAGGCTCCTTATGGAGTCTTTTAACCATTTGTGCAAGAAACTGCCTTTCCTGGACTTCATCGTATACTGTACACGCAGGAACCACAGAAAAATGATGGGCTTGTAGGTGGAAGATGGATGCCCCAAAGGTACAGAAAAACGTCAGGTGACTGTCTGGGCAGCCAGAAGTCTCTGTCAATTTTAGAGTTTTGAAAGTTGCTTACAATGCACTTTTGTTCACTTAGGTAATATTATATCCTTCTGGAGTCCTTGATGGAGTTGAAGAATTTATAGTTATAGTTGTAGTTTTCCTTAGTTATAATTAAAGATGAAGTAGATATAAATATTGCAACTGTAGTTCTTGTTTGATACCTGCTTTGTTGTATGTAATTTTACTATGTTGAAGTTAAAAATCTTCCTTTTTTATTTAAACAGAAAAGGGGAGGTAATGTGGTATTTCCCTCTGTATGCTGTGAATAACATTGGTTATTAAAGGAACTGCTTTGGGCCTATAGCAGAGCTATAGGGGAACAGAGCTAGGTGGGAAAATCTAGATGGAATAATGGGAGAAAGTAGGCTGAGTCTGAGAGAAGCCATCTAGACCCAACCAGAGACAGATCATTTATAGAAATCTTCCAAAAAATATATTTCCTCTGTCCTGCTGGAATTTTGGACTCATCCTCCACATTTAACCCATCATTCAGACCATTTTTGCTTCTTACTCCAGGCATTGTTTTTTTTTTTTTTAATTTTCCTGGCGAGACACATTCTCCACAGTAACTGAGAATGACTGTACCACATTCTTCATGGGGGCATGAAAGAGGCCCCCATGGCATTTTCTGATGATATCAAGTTGCCTTGTCTATCTTTCATTGAACTGCATTCATTGGTTCAAAGTCGACCTTTGTCATACCTCCTACATATACCTGGAGGCTCAGTCCTCCTATTTCTGCCATTCGTATAGGAGGCATTATTCCTAGGAATCTGTTGTCTACAATCCCTTTTCAGATGTCCCAATCTATCAAAATTAAATCAACAGGTATTCTGATATCTTCTTTTACCCTTGGAAATTGCTTCTTTTAAAAATGCCTCAGTACCATAGTCAAAAGTTTCAACATTCATTATTGCAAGACCCATTCATTCATGGGTGCTGATCTGATCTTTAAAGGCCCAAAATCCATTTGCACTTAATGTTGGCATTCTCATAAGCCCATGTTTTAATATTATACATATAGATTCATGGACAGTTACCCCTATTTGTACAGCCCTAATTAGTCTTTCCAAAAAATCACTAAATTTCTCTCAGATGCTCTTTAACCCTATCATATGATTCAACTCTCTTCCCTAGTTCCTGGATCTTGTCCCAAACTTAAAAAGCTGATGTGCTACATAGGGACAAGGTGTTATAATCATAAAGAGCTAGTAAAATTTATGGGAACATTGGGGGAAAAATGAAGGTGTTACTGTCTTACAAAAGAATGGTTTCCCCAGTGTTTACTCACAAGACAGCTATTGTGATGTACATTGAGACGTACATTAGTTATTAGAGATTACAGCATGTGGAAAATACCTCAATAAGTTTCTTTTTTAAAATTCTGACTAATATAACTTCTGTCTCCACTTTTATTTAAGGACAAGCTCCATGCTAATTACGCATAGAATTAGACCCATGGGAATGTGTGAAGTAGAAGCACCGTTCATTGAGTGTGTCTGTATGGGACTTCACACTTAGGCTTATGTGTGAGTACATGTGAGAGTTGTCTTTCTGGGTCTGGGTTACCTCACTCAAAATGATGTTTTCTAGCCCCATCAATTTGCCTGCAAAGTTCAAGTTGTTGTTATATTTTTCTGCTGTGTAATACTCCATTGTGTTAATGTACTACATTTTCCTTATTTATTATTCAATCATTCTTACAGGTGTAAAACGGGATCTCAGAGTCCCTTTTATTGGCATTTACCTTATGTCTAAGGATGTTGAGAATATTCTTAAGTATCTTTCAGCCATTTTAGACTCATCTGTTGAGAGATTTCTGTTTGTCTCTGTACTCCATTTGTTATTTGATTACTTGCTCTTTTGATAACCAATTTCGTGCATTCTTTCTTTACTATGGAGCTAATCCCCTTTTCTGAATTTTGTCTGGTGACAAACTTTTCCCATTCTTTAGGCTGCTGTTTTGCTTTGTTGACCATGTCCTTTGCTTTACAGAAGCTTTTCAGTTTAAGGAGGTACCATTTTTTTAATTATTTCTCTCATTATCTGTGCTACTGGAATTATATTTTGGGAGTGGTATCCTGTGCCAAGTGTACTTCCTATTTTCTCTTCTGTGAGGTTCAGTGTGGTTGACTTTATGTTGAGGTCCTTGATCCATTTGGACTTGAGTTTTCTTCATAGCAATAGATATGGATCTTATTTTTCTACATGTTATATCCAGTTATGCCAGAACCATATGCTGAATATGTTTTCTATTTTCCATTTTGTATTTTTTAATTCTTTTCAAAGACCAGGTATTTCTAGTTGTGTTGATTGGTATCTGAGTCTTCATTTTGGTTCTATTGTTGTTCCTGTTTGTTTTTATGCCAATATGAGGGTGTTTTTAATACTGTAGTTCTGTAGTAGAGTTTGAAGTCAGGAATTGTGATACCTCTAAAAGTTTCTTCATTTTACAGGATTGTTTTGATTATCCTGCATTTTTTTTTTTGCTCTTTAGAGGTCTGGAAGAATTTTGCTGGGATTTTAATGGGCACTGAACTGAATCTGAAGATTGTTTTTGGTATGATTGCATTTTTGTTATGTTAAGTCTACCCAACAAAGAGCATGGGAGATCTTTCTATTTTCTGATATCTTCTTCAATTTCTTTTTACAGAGATTCAAATTCTTGTCATACAGACCTTCTGCTTGCTTGGTGAAAATTACTATAATATACTTTATGCTATTCGTGGTTATTGTGAACGGTAATGTTTCTCTGATTTATTTCTCATCTCATTTATTATATGTTTAAAGAAGGGATATTGATTTTTTGAGTTAATTTTGTATCCTGCTACATTACTGAAGGTGTTTATGAGTGGTATTATTTCATTGATAGAATTTCGGAGTCACTTATGTAAGTATCATATTATCAAATAGTGAGATTTCACTTCTTTTCTAATATGTAATTTTGTTGTCTTACTGTTCTAGCTAGAAACTCAAGTACTATAATGATTAGATATGGACAGAGTAGACAGCCTAATTTTATTCCTGTCTTCAGAGGTATCACTTTGAATTTCTCTCTATTTAGTTTGTTGTTGGTTGTTGGCTTGATGTATGTTACTTTATCATGTTTAGGTATGTTACTTGTATCCTTGATGTCTCCAAGTCCTTCATTATGAAGCAATGTCATATTTTATCAAAGTCTTTTTCAGCCTATACTGAGATTATCATTTTGTTGTTTTTTTGCATTTTTATATGGTAATTTACATTGACAGATTTTTATATGTTGTACCATCCCTGAAAATCTGGAATGAAGCCTACCTGGTTCTTGTGGATGTTTTTTCTTTATTATTTCTTGGTTTTATTTTGCAAGTTTTTTTACATAAGTAATGCTAACTGAAATGAGCTATAATTAATTTCCTTTCTAATTTAAAAAAAATTTAAGGATAATCTTTAATTTTACATAGCAATCCCAGTTTCTACTCTCTCTCCCCACCTCCCATCCCTTCCCCCTATTTGTCCAAAACACCTTCATCAGTTGCTCAAAGAAGATATGACCCTATGACACATTGCTTTGGTAAAGTTCCAAGGTAGGGTACCCATCTAAAGAGAATAGGTACCCAAATAGCCAATTAAAGGAGAATGCATAAATCCTGGTGCCACTGTCACTGTTTCCTTTAGTTGCTAAATGAAGTTTCTATGGTGATGTTAAAGATACATCATTCTGATTGCAGTCAAGCACAGTTCAGGCAACCACTCCTTTATTGCTTAGGGTCTTAGCTGGGCTCATCCTAGTGGATTTTGGGGAATTTCACTAGTGCCAGTTTTCTTGATAGCCTCATAATGATTACCTCAATTAAAATATCTCTTTCATTACTCTCATCTCTGTCCTTTCTCCATCTCAACTATTCTGTTCCCTCCTTTTTTTCTTCCTTCCTTTTCCTCTCCAACCATCCCTTAACCCCACCCCTATGCTCCCATATTTGTTAGGCAATCTTGTCGATTTCCCTGTCCTGGTGAATCTACATAAGTTTTCTTTAATAACCCAAAACCTCTACCAGGGAACTACTGCAGCTGATAAATACCTTTGGTTATGTTGGAAATATACAACATCAACTCAAAGAATCAGTAAACAACCTATATATAAATGATAAAGAAGCTGAGATAGAAATCAGAAAAACTTCAAACTTTACAATAGCTTCAAATTAGATAAAATATCATGGGTTAATACTAACCAAAGAAGTGAAAGACACATTTGACAAGAATTTTAAATCTTTGGGAAAAAATTAAAGATGATACCAGAAAATGGAAAGATTTACCATGCTATTGTATATTAGGATCAACATAATAAAAATGGCAATCCTACCAAAAGCAACATATAGACTGAATGCAATCATCCACCATGATCTAATCACCTTCATCCCAGGGACACAAGGATGGTTCAATATACCAAAATCTGTCAATGTAATCCACCATATAAAAACCTTTAAAATCAAAACCACATGATCATCTCATTAAAAGGCTTTCAGAAAACACAACAACCCTTCATGATAAAGGTCTTGGAGAGAACAGGGATACAAGGAAGACATCTAAACCTAATAAAGGCAATTATACAACAAGCCAACAGCCAACATCAGGATAATTGGAGAGAAATTCACAGTGATTCCATTGAAATCAGGAAAAAGACAAAGTTGTGCCCTTTCTACATATCTATTCAATATAGTTCTGGAGGTCGTAGCTAGCGCAAAAGTAGTTCATAGAATCCAAATCAGAAAAGAAGTAAAACTCTCACTGTTTGCTGATACGATAGTTTACATATGCAACCCTAAAAATTCTTTGAAGGAACTTCTCCAACTCATGAACACTTTCAGTAATGTACCAGGATGCAAGATTAACTCAAAAGAATCAACATAAAGCCAACCACACTGAACCTCATAAAAGAGGAAGTGGGAAGTACTCTTGAATGCATTGGCACAGGATACCACTTCCTAAATATAACCCCAGTAGCACAGGTACTAAGAGAAACAATTAATAAATGGACTTCCTGAACCTGAAAAACTTCTGTAAAGCAAAGAACATGGTCAACTAGACTAAATGGCAGACTATGTAATTGAAAAAGATTTTCATGATACCCACATCAGACAGAGGATTGATCTCTAAATTATAAGAAGAACTCAAGAAATTTGTCATCAAAAGCACAAATAATCTAATAACAAATGAAATACAGACCCAAATAGAACACTCTGAACAGAGGACTTTCAAACGGTTAAAAGACACTTAAGGAAATTCTCATCATCCTTCAGGGAAGTGCAGATCAAAACAACACTAAGGTTCCATCTTACAGCAGTAAGAATGGTCAAGATTAAGAACAGTGAAGACAATTTATACTGCAGAGGTTATGGGATAAAGGGACCATTCCTGCATTGCTTCTGGAAATTCAGATTGATACAGCACCTTTATATAACAGTATATTGATTTTTCAGAAAATTAGGAAACAATTTTTCTCAAGACCCAGCAATATCACCATTGGGGACATATGCAAAGGCTGCTCAGTTGCACCATAAGAACATGTTCACAACTCTGTTCAGAGCAGCACTGTCATAGCCATAACCTAGGAACAACATAAATGCCCCTCTACCGTAGAATGGAAAAGGAAAATGTGGTACAATTAAACAATGGAGTACTACACAGCACAAAAAAGATATCTTGAAATTTACAGGAAAATAAATCGATCTAGAAAACATCATATTGAATGAGGTACTGAAACCCAGAAAGACAAATATCATATGTACTCACTCATAAGTGGTTTTTAGATATAAAGCAAATAAAACAAACCTAAAATACACAATCCCATAGAAACTGGAAAACAATAAGGACCCTTCGAGAGACATATATGGATATAATCTGCTTGGAAAGTAGTAAAAAAAAATCTCCTCAGTAAATTGGGAGAATGGGAACTATAGGAGAGGGTTCAACGGGAGGTGAAAAGAAGAGAGGTGAGCAAAGAGAAATGTATTACTCAATAACATCAATAAAATTTAATAAAAAATATTAAAAGTAAATGCATATTTTTGTTGACTTTTTTATTTATTTTATTTATTAAAAATTTCCTCTTTCTCCCATTTTCCTCCCACTCCTCCCGTTCCCTCTCCCCCTCTTTCTTCAGTTCTAAGATAAGTCAGTGTACCTTGCCCTGTGGGGACTTCAAGGCCATTCCTACTCCATCCAGGTCTAGGAAGGTGTGCATCCAAACAGACTAGGCTCCCAAAAAGCCAGTACATGCAGAAGAATCAAAACCCAGTGCCATTATCATTAATTTCTCAGTCATCCCTCATTGTCAGCCACATTCAGATAGTCCAGTATGATCACATGCTCATTCAGTCCCAGTTCAGCTGGCCTTCCTGAGCTCCCTTAGATCAATACCACCATCTCCATGGGTGGACACACACCTCACGATCCTGATTTCCTTGCTCATGTTTTCCTTCCTTCGGCTCTTCATTTGGAACTTGGGAGCTCAGTCCAGTGCTCCAATATGGGTCTCTGCCTCTATCTCCTTCCATCACCAGATGAAGGTTCTATGGTGATATGCAAGATATTCATCAGTGCAGCTATAGGATAAGGCCAGTTCAGGTACCCTCTCCTCTGTTACCCAAGGACCTAGCTGGGGACATCTCCTTGAACACCTGGGAACCCCTCTAGAGTCAAGTCTCTTGCCAGCCCTAAAATGACTCCCGTAATTAAGATTTCTTCTTTCCTGCTCCCATATCACCCTTCCACCATCTCAACCACCCCATTCGCACTACTCCCACTATCTCTCCCCAGTCTTCCCCTACTCCTTTCTCTCTCCCCATCTACCCTTCCCTCTACATAATTTTTATTATTTGAAGATGATAAGATAGTGTACATAAATGACCCAAAAAACTCTACCAAAGAACTCCTACAGCTGATAAATACCTTTAATAATGTGGCAGGATACAAGATCAACTCCAAAAAATCAGTTGCCCTCCTATACACAAAGAACAAAGAAGCAGAGAGGCAAATCAGAAAAATACCACCTTTTACGATAGCCACAAATAGCATCAAGTATCTTGGGGTGAGACTAACGAAGGAAGTAAAAGAACTATTTGACAAAACCTTTAAGGTTTTGAAGAAAAAATTGAAGAGGATACCAGAAAAAGGAAAGAGCTTCCATACTCTTGGATTGGGAGGATCAACATAGTAAAAGTAGCAATTCTACCAAAAGCAATCTATAGATTCAATGCAATCCCCATCAAAATCCTAACAAAATTATTCACAGACCTTGAGAAAACAATAATCAACTTTATATGGAAAAGCAGAAAACTCAGGAGAGCTAAAACAACCCTACACAATAAAGTACTTTCGGGCATTACGATCCCTGACTTCAAACTCTATTACAGAGCTACAGTAATGAAAACAGATTGGTATAAGCATAAAAACAAAGATGTTGACCAACGAAATTGAATCAAAGACTTGGATATTAATCCACAAACCTATGTACACCTGATTTTTGTCAAATGAACTAAAATTATACAATGGAAGAAAGAAAGCATCTTCAACAAATGGTGCTGGCATAACTGGATGTCAACCTGTAGAAGAATGAAAATAGATCCATATCTATCACCATGCACAAAACTCAGGTCCAAATGGATTAAAGACTTCAATATAAATCTGACCATACTGAACCTCATAGAAGAGAAAGTGTGAAGTAGTCTACAATACATGGGCACAGGAAATCACTTCTTATGTATAACTCCAGTAGCACAGACCATAAGAGCAACAATGAATAAATGGGACCTCTTGAAACTGAGAATTTTCTGTAATGCAAAGGACACCATCATTAAGACAAAAAGGCAACCTACTGAATGGGAGAAGATCTTCACTAACCCTGCATCATGATCTGATCTCCAAAATATATAAAGAATTCAAGAAACTAGACACTAAAACTCTAATTAACCCAATTAAAAATTGGGGTACTGAACTGAACAGAGAATTCACAACAGAAGAACTTCGAATGGCCAAAAGACACTTAAGGTCATGCTCCTTAGCTATCAGGGAAATGCAAATTAAAATACTTTGAGATATGATCTTACACCTGTCAGAATAGCTAAAATCAAAAACACAAATGATAGCCTATGCTAGAGAGGATGTGGAGAAAGGGGAACTCTCATCCATTGTTTCTGGGAATGCAACCTTGTGCAGCAACTTTGGAAATCAGTGTGGCGGTTTCTCAGTAAACTGAGAGTCAGCCTACCTCAGGACCCAGGAATTCCACTCTTGGGAATACAGACAAGAGATGCCCTATCATACTACAAAAGCATTTGTTCAACTATGTTCATAGCAGCACTATTTGTAATAGCCAGAACCTGGAAACAATCTAGGTGCCCCTCAATAGAAGAATGGTTAAAGAAGGTGTGGAACATTTACACATTGGAGTTTTACTCAGCGGTAAAAAACAATGACATCTTGAATTTTGCATGCAAATGGATGGAAACAGAAAACACTTGACTGAGTGAGGTAACCCAGAGCCCAAAAGAGGAATATGGTATGTACTCACTCATACGTGGATTCTAGCCATAAGTAAAGGACATTGAGCCTATAATACATGATCCTAGAGAAGCTAAATAAGAAGGTAAATGCAAAGAAAATTATGTAGTTATCCTCCTAGATATTGAAAGTAGACAAGATTGCCAGGCAAAACTTGGATGCACGGGGGTGTTTCGATGTGAATGTAAGGGGAGATATGTATAGAGAAGGGAGAAGGGGAGGATTCGGGAGAGCTTGGGGGAATGGGTTGGGTGGGATGGAGGAAGATTGGATTTGGAAGCAGGGAAGTAAATATCTTAATTAAGGGAGTCATTTTAGGGTTTGCATGAGACTTGAATCTAGAGGGGTTCCCAGGTCCAAGGAGAGGTCCCCAGAATTTTCCTTTGGCAGCAGAGGAGAGGGTGCCTGAACTGGCCTTGTCCCATAACAGCACTGATGAATATCTTGCATATTATCATAGAACCTTCATCTGGCAATGGATGGAGATAGAGACAGAGATCCACATTGGAGCACTGGACTTAGCTCCCAAGGCCCAAATGAAGAACAGAAGGAGGGAGAACATGAACAAGGAAGTCAGAACCATGAGGGGTGCATCCACCCACTGAGACGGTGGGACTGATTTAATGGGAGTTCACCAAGGACAACTGGACTGGGAGTATGGAGCATGTCATCAAACTGGACACTTTGAATGTGGCTGGCAATGAAGGCTGACTGAGAAGCCAAGGACAATGGCACTGGGTTTTTATTCAACTGCATGGTCTGACTTTGTGGGAGCCTGGTTTGTTTGGAGGCTCACCTTTATAGACCTTGATGGAGGGGGGAGGGACCTTGGACTTCCCACTGGGTAGGGAACCCTGACTGCTCTTAGGACTAGAGAGGGAGGAGGAGGTAGTGAGGGGGAGGGAAAATGGAGGCTGTGAGGAGGTGGAAATTTTAATAAATAAATAAAAAAAGAATTCAAGAAACTAGACATTAAAACTCTAATTAACCCAATTAAAAATTGGGGTACTTAATTGAAAAGAGAATTCTCAACAGAAGTTCAAATGGCCAAGAGACACTTAAGGTCATGCTCAACCTCATTAGCAATCAGGGAAATGCAAATCAAAAGAACTCTGAGACACCATCTCACACCTGTCAGAATGGCTAAAATAAAAAACACCAATGATTGCCTATGCTGGAGAGGTTGTGGAGTAAGGGGAACACTCATCTGTTGCTGTTGGGAATGCAAACTTATGCAACCATTTTAGAAATCAGTGTGTGGGTTTTCAGAAAAGTTGGAGTCAACCTACCTCAGGATCCAGCAATTTTACTTTGGGGAATATATCCAAGAGATGCTCAATCATACTTAAAAAGCAATTTTAACTATATTCATATCAACTATATTCATATCAGCACTATTTGTAATAGCCAGAACCTGGAAAAAGCCTCGTTGCCTCTCAATAGAAGAATGGATAAAGAAGGTGTGGCACATATATACTTCAGAGTTCTACTCAGCGGTAAATAAACAAGGACATCTTGAATTTTGCATGCTAATTGATGGAAAGAACACTTTACTGAATGAGATAACCCAGACCCAAAAAGATGAATATGGTATGTTACTCCCTCATAAATGTATTTTATCCATAAAAAAGAACATTGAGCTTGAAATTTGTGATCATAGAGAAGCTAAATATGAAGGTGTACCCAAAGAAAAGCATATATTTATCCTCCTGGATATTGGAAGTAGACAAGATCTCTGGGCAAAAGTTGGGAGCACTGGGGTGGGGGTGCATTTGTGGGAAGAGGAGGTGGGGAGAGAAAAGGGAGAAGGTGAGGATTGGGGAGAGTTTGGGGCAATGGGATATTTAAGATGGAGGAAGGGTGGATATGGGAGCAGGGAAGAAGATATCTTAATTAAGAGCTCCAATATCATAATTAAGTGTTGGCAAGATGCTTGGCTTTAGAGGGATTCCCAGATGTTCAAGGAGATTTCCCCAGCTAGGTCCTTGGGCAGCAGAGGAGAGGGTATCTCAACTGGCCTTCTTCCATAGCCACACTGATTAATATCTTGCATATCAACATAGAACCTTCATCTGGTAATGAATGGAGATAGAAGCAGAGGCCTACATTGGAACACTGGACTGAGCTTCCAAGACCCAGTTGAAGAACAGAAGGAGGGAGAACAAGACCAAGGACTGCGAGTGGTGCGTCCAACCACAGAGACGGCGTGACTGATCTAATGGGAGCTCACTTAGGCCAGGTGGACTGGGACTGATGGAGCATGTGATCAAACTGAATTATCTGAATGTGGATGACAATGAGGGCTGACTGAGAAGCCAACGATAATGACACTACGTTTTGATTCTTCTGCATGTTCTGGCTTTTTGGGAGCCAGTCTGTTTGGTTCGCACCTTCATAGACCTGGATGGAGGGAGAACTGCCCTGGTCTTCCCACAGAGCAGGGTATTCTAACTTCTCTTAGAACTGGAGAGGTAGGGTAGGGGGATTGGGGGAAGTGGGATGGAAATGGGAGCAAATGGGAAGATGGAAATATTTGGAAATTTTCAATAAATTTTAAAAAAGGGAAAAAATAGAAAAAAAGAGAGAGAAAAGACAGAAAAAAGTTCACAGCCTTCTGCAAATGACCATACTGTTTTAGATTATGGCATAAATATAAAGGATAAGTCAAAAATTTTAATAGGAAAAAGTAAACAAATATTCTGGCAGAGGAGGGAGTAGGATGAATGGGGGAGTGGGAGGGAAATTGGAGGAAGTGGAAATTTTTGAATGGAAAAATAAAAATATAAAAAAATAAAATGGTTAAAAAAGAAAGTTGTATAATGTCCATGAACACTTGAGTCAAACACATCTTGATCCTTTTTTTTTTCAACAGCCCTAACAGCATTTCTATAAATGATCAAAGACCAAACCTAAGAGTGCTTATAAATGGCATTGTCACTGTTTACTTGATAGTCAGAGGTGCAAATGTTAGTTTTATTACTCCAGAATCTTGGCATCCAAATTGCCCTCTTCAGGAGGCAGATGTTCAAGTACTAGGAATTGGAACCATATCTCAAGTTAAACAAAGCACATGATGGGTTGACTGCATTGGACCAGAAGGTCAAAGAAGGAAGCTGTGGTTAATATTGCAGTGAATTAATGGGGCCGTGACCTACTGCAGCCATGGAATACCAAGATTAACATTCCTGCATTCCCAGCATCTCATAATTCTGGTAAGGATATTATAAGGTACTATACACAAAGGTCAACCACCATCCAACCTGTATAAGAACATAAAACAACCAGCAAATCTTTCAAGGTACCAACAGCCATACTTTTAAAATGGTTAATTATGGGACAAAGCCAGTTCAGGCACCCTCTCCCCTGCTGTCCAAGGACCTAGCTGGGGACATCAATGTGGACACCTGGAATCACCTCTAGAGCCAAGTTTCTTCTCAACCCCTTGAATATCACCATAGAACCTTTGTCCGGATGGATGGAGATAGAGACAGAGACCCACACTGGAACACTGGACTGAGCTCCCAAGCTCCAGATAAAGAGCAAAAGGAGGGAAAAGATGACCAAGGAAGTCAGGACTGAGAGGGGATGTTCTACCCACTGAAACAGTGTGCCTGATCTAATAGGAGCCTGGCAAAGCCAACTGGACTGGGAATGAACAAGCATGTGATCAAACTGGACTCTCTGAATGTGACTGACAATGGGGACTGACAGAAAGCCATTGACCCTTTTTCTTCAACAGCCCTAACAGCATAATTCTTGTCTTAAATACATCCTCCACTTGTTATGGAACCTGAGCTCCTCAAAGCACTAGTCAGATCTAGTTCTAGGGACAGGATATCCTATGAATTCTGTGCCTTGAGAACAACTCCCTTATTTATCTTCTAGGAGAAACACAGACTCTAACACTGTCAGAATATAAGCATTTCATCTTCATTTAGTTCATGGTACTATAAATGTAGACAGGAAAGAAATGAACCCATTACCAAAACATTGTTGGTGATGTTAACTCACGCAGTGCTCCACTGAGGATTCTTGTTAAATGTCAACTCAAATCCATGTTTCTATTTTACACTATTTGATTGTGGGTTACTTTATTTAAACTATAAATCTAAATTGTAAATAATGTATGCCACATAGTTATTAGACTCTTAAATTCATTACTATAATGTGGATCACCTATTTACCAAATTTATGGGGTCCTTCTAATTAATTAGAATACTTTAACAGTCTCAAAAGTTTAAGTTTTACCAATAAGTAAATAATGAATAAGTTTATTAATCACTCAAACAACTAAATAGTAAGAATGCTAATAATCTGATTTTAAGTAGAAAAATATAATGTCAGATTTGAAGCTACCAGGTACGTTTGAATTTTATTTTAACATCTTCCATGTCTGTACCACAATCATACAATTTATCTGAGACCACTAGCCTGAGTAACTGAGAAACTCGGTTTTTATAAAACTTAGTTGCTAAGGGAAGTGCTGGTGACAGTTGGAAGCATGATTGGAGCCTACACCAGCTTGGATGTGCACACCGGTGGCTGAGAATTTTGTACATTGAGAGCATGCAAATTTGCCTACAGAGGAATAATTTCTTGACAAGGTGCGAATGTTTAAAATTAGCACTTTTCACAAATGATAACCAAGTATAATCTTTTAAGTTATCTTGGTTTAGAAGAAGAAAATATTGTATACTTCATTTTTAAATCTACCCTTTGAAAGTGAATTTGACAGAGAAGCTGCAGTTTCTCAATCACATGCAAAAACAAAGAGAATATATTGCAAAATATTCATAATCCTCAGATTTATATTGAAGTTTAAGTCAACAAGTGTCACAATTTCAGACTCTTTTGAAATCTTAATTGGCATACACACACACACACACAAATACACACACACACAAACAAACCACAACACAAAATATATTAAATTGCATGCCATTCTTTATGGTAATCAGAAGCAATAGGAAAATATAGAGGGTATGTAAAAAATTGATCTAATGTATGTACACATATAAGGTTGAATATTACATGACTAATGAGAGGGATCTCAGGATATGCTTGGCTGGAAGACGAAACTATAGGTTCTGGTATTAGAACTCAAGGTCATGAAGCATATTTCTGAACTTCTTAGGCTCTGAAGTGAACCTTACTTTTCGTTTTCAGGAGTCCCTGTTGTTTCTTAGTGCCCTCTGCTGGTCCCAGATGTCTCTATATGGAGGTTTTTTTGTGTAGGCTTAAATTGGAGTTTCCTCACTGTGTCTCTGGCACAGTAATATACGGCTGTGTCTTCAGTGTGCACATTGTTCAATTTTAAGAAGACTTCACTCTTGGAGGTGTCCCTGCTGATGGTGATCCGAGACTGGAGAGCTGAACTGTACTTTGTGTTTCCATCACTCCATATTATTCCCATCCACTCCAGACCCTTTCCTGGAGGCTGGCGAATCCAGTGTATATCACTTTCAGTTAATGATAACCCAGAGACAGTGCAGGTGAGAGACAGGGTCTGTGAGGGCTGTAGCAGGCCAGGTCCTGTCTCCTTCAGCTGTACCTGGGAAACGACACCTGGAGACAAGCAACATCATGATCAGTCATACATTACATAGATGATATGCCTGGGTCCCTCTCCTAAAACCCTGAAACACTTACAACTTGGAAATGTCACCAGGCAGAGGAGCAGCACCAGGACAGCCATGCTTTGCTGGAAGCTCTAGTGAGAAGGAGATGGAGCCTCTCAGCTCGTCCTGGGCTTTTATAGTGAGCCTGAGGGCTGCTTTGCATTGGCATAAACTCCTGAGAGGATAAAAGAAAGCACAGGACTTGGTTTCCACTTGCCTCAGGTGAATGAGATTTGTCTTATGTTTCGTAGAGAATTTGAATATGGGAACTCTAACAGTTTCTTGTTATTGTTTATATTTCCAAACCCTGACACAAGGGGATTAGTGTGAATCACACTGTGTAGTCCTGGCAAGCAAAACATAGGAGTGTTTGTGCTAAGTGAATCCACATTTACACAGTGCAGGCAGAACAGTGTACCATAACCTCAATGCATTTGTATAGCTCTGTAAATTGCAGCACCAAACTTAATATGTAATTGGGCCTCTTAGTTATTAGTAACCCTACTTTAAGAAACAACTTAAAGTTTATTCACTTGGTGTCAGTGAAATCATTCTTATTCTCAACAATTGTCTAGAAGATAACTTTCAAGATGAAGCTCAATAACATTATTACATGGGATTTCAAGTGTTTATCTGAGAGGATACCCAAAGATTTATTTGGTTTCTATCTCATGTGGCTCAACCTATTCACTTTCTCAAATTATTTGTAATGGTTAAGATTTCATGATAAATCCACCTACTACATATAATTATATTATGTTTGATAGGTAAATTTTTATCCATAATCCTTTTTTCAGTTATCTGTTTACTTATGTCTGGTGGACACATGGAGACTCACTTAATGGGTCATGTTATAATGGTAGTTTCAGCTTGTACATTTGTGGTGGGTTAAAATTCCATAAACACAACACAAATTTCAGTTATCAGGGAATAATAGACTTCATTTGAAAAAATTTCCTTCATCAGGTTGTTCTGAAAGAATGACTGTGGGATCATTTTCTTCAGTAATGATTGATGGGGGAAGGTCTAGACAGATGGATGGGTTGGTGCCTTCCATGGGAAGTTGTTCCTGGTTTATATAAGAAAGCATGCTGAACAATCAGGGAGTGAAGGCCAATAAAAAGGGTTCTTTATGGTTTACAATTCAGTTCCCACCTTCAGGTTCCTGCTCTGATTTCATGTACTGATATACCTACATGATTGACTGTAAGATTTAAGATGACATAAATTTTTTCCTTCCTATGTTGCTTAAGTACGCTGATCTTGACAGGTACAGAATAAAAACTAGGATAATTTCAGTTACTTCTGATGAAAGGATGGATGTGGAGTCAGTGACAGCTTGCCCAATTTAAACCACAGAACACATATGTCACTCATCCAAACATATACCCCCCCACACACACAAACATCGTGTCTTCCACATGCAGAAACACATATTCACAGGTAAAAGTATTACATTTTGTTCCTTTCTTTTTTAAGGTCACTCTGGTTGGCATGCACTCACTGTCTAGAACTATGAGAGATTTCTTATTACTGCTTCCCTAGTAACTGAATTAAAGGTGTGTATAACACTCCAGACCATCACATAAAGTTTTTTTTAAAAAATTCACTCCTTAACTAATATTTTGGATAATAATATTTCATACAACATATTCTGATAATTGTTTCTCTTGCCTTATCTTCTCCTTGAACATTCTTCTCTCTCAAGCTGCCATTTCCATTACCATCAGAATTTTAAGGACATTTTAGAGATTGGCTCAATGGCATTTAACTTTCAGATAGGTTTAAAATTCCATATTGACAATGGATTTTGTGTTTTAAAAATCATTTCCTTAGGGTACACTTTGTTACCTAGTATCTCTGGAATTGTGGATTGTAGTGATTATCCTTTGCTTTACATATAGTATTCACTTATGAGTGAATGAATACCATGTTTGTCTGAGTCTGGATTACTTAATTCAGTATGCCTTTTTTTTAGTTCCATGTTTTTGCCCACAAATTTTATATTGTCATTTTTTTGCCACTTAGTAATCCTCCATAACATAAATATACCACCTTTACTTTATTCATTTCTTGGTGGAGGGAAATCTAGATAGTTTCCAGGTTATAGCTATTTTGAATAATGCTGACATGAACATTGCTGAAGAAGTGTCCTTGGGGTATGATTGAGCATCCTTTGGATGTGTTCCCAAGAGTGGTATACCTGGGTCTTCAGGTTGATTGATATATTTTTTTCTGATAAATTACCATACTGATTTCCAAGGTGTCTGGTTAAGTTTGCATTCCAACCAGCAATGGAGGCATGATTCCTTACTCCATATCTTTATCAACATAAGCTATCATTAGTATTTTTGAAATTAGTCATTCTAACTGGTATCAAATAGTATCTCACAGAGATTTTGCTTGCATTTACCTGATGATTAATGATGCTGAACAATTTCTTAAATGTGTTTGATTCCTTTAAGATTCTTCTGTTTTGAGTACTCTTTTTTAGATCGGTAGTCCATTTTTAAAAAGGATTATTTAGTATTTGATTTCTAGTTTCTTGACTTCGTTATATATGCTGTTGATTAACACTGTCAGATGTGAGGTTGTCAAAATCATTTCCCATTCTGCAGGCTGTTTTTGTCTTATTTACCATGTTATTTGACTTATAGAAGCTTTACCATTTCAGGAGATACCATTTATTGATTGTTGTTCTCAGTTTCTGTGCTACGAGATGCATGGATTGCCCTGGAAAATGAAATTAGATGAGATATCATGGGTAAATGGGAGATGAGAGCAGTGGTAGCAGGAAGGTGATGGGGATGAAGACAATAGGGAACAGGATGGTTGAGTTGGGGGAGGGTCTGAGTAGGAGAACAAAAATGAGATATCTTGGTAAATAGGAGACACTATGGGGATAGGGAGAAACCTGGTGCTAGGAAAATTCCCAAAATTACATGAAGTACCCCAGTTAAGAGTATAAGCAACAGTGGAGAGAGTGCCCATCTAGTCCTTCTTCTGTAATCTGTTTGATGAATACAACATCTGTCATCATACAGCATTCATCCAGTTAGTGACTAAAATAGATGCATGTTGACAGAGGCTGCTAGTTCATTTTCTGACTGCCTAGACTTAAAATAATCACTCAGAAACTATATTATTTTCAATACTGTTTGGCCTATACATTAAGTGTATTTCTAGCTAGTTCTTACATCTTAAATTAACCCATTTCTATGATTATATATTTTACCATGAGACCTGTGGCCTACTGGCAAACTTTCACTGGACTCCAGTGGAGGCAACTGTCTTGTGTGGTCTGATACATGGCTTTTGTTGACTCTGCCTTCTTTCTTCCAGCATTCAGTTGTGACAAGGAGGCTGCTTGTTTGTTCCCATCTTCCTGGCTAGTTTGGATCCAAAATAATCACACAGAAGCTGTATTAGTTAAATCACTTCTTGTCCCATTAACTCTAACTTCTTATTAATATCTTAGATATTAATTTAGACCTGCTGCTTTGGTGATCTGGGCAGGAGTGGGAGGAATCAACTTCCTCCTCCCTAGAATTCTCTTGCTCTCCTTGCATCATTTACACTTCCTGTCTGGTTTTCCCACCTACACCTCCTGCCTGGCCAATCGGCGTTTATTTAAAACATGATTGACAGATTACAGACAATTCTCCCACACCAACACAGAAAGTATATTATTTAAATTACTGCTTGTATCATTAGTTCTAGCTTGTTATTACCTAACACCTAAGTCTTAATTTAACCCATTTCTATTAATCTGTGTATTGCCACATGGTTGTGGCTTACCAGGTAATGTTCCTAGCATCTGTCTTTCCAGGGCTACATGGCTTCTCCCTGACTCCTCCTCCTTAATGGCAACATTCAATTTAGTTTTCCCAGACTAGCTGAGTCCTGCTTATTATAGTTTCAAAGCAGTCCTTTATTGACTAATGGTATTCACAGCATACAGAGGGAAATACCACATCATATCCCCTTTCCTTCCATTTTTTGCCAAAGATCACAGGGCACAAGAGCATCCCAGTCATGGTAATGACATCATCACAGGTGAGAGAATTTCAAGAAAATCAGAGGATGCCTAGATTCGTTTTCAGGTTTAAACATATTTTCACTGAAAAAAAAATAACATTTCATGTTTTCCAACACTTTTCTGTACTTTCATAGTGAATGGGAGGACTTGTGAATTCAGAGCTGGTCTCCTCTGCCAGAGCTGAAGGGTCAGGGCAGAGATGGTTTTCATGGGCACTGAGAAGCCTTATTTACATGTCTTCCTGCTATAACAGGCTCTGGAGTTGGACCTTTGTGGGAAGACAGAGCTCAGAATATATCTCACACATCAAAGATCATAGTGACGGTTACAGAAATTCTCAGAAAATTGTAGTTTTGGATTTACATTTTCCTTGTTAAGGCTTCCCCACACTCCAGTTAGTTCCCTTTTGTGTGTGTGTGTGTGTGTGTGTGTGTCCATAGAACATGCTAATAAATACTGTCGTGTCTCCTCAGTACATGTATGATTTTGAAAGTACCACACAGCTGTGTTTCTACAAAGGAACTCAGTCTTTTTCCTATTCTGGACTAGAAATGGCTTCTCCCTGATGTGGCTCTTGGACAAGATCACAACTATCAGATTATATTACCATATCTCATTCCCTATGGTGAGAAAATGTGGGTATTTTCTGAAATTTACTTATTTCTAAGATGATGCTGCACCCAGGCTAAAGTAAAGTAATCTTGCATGCAAGATACTGTTTGTCACTTTCTCTACTGCTTTGTGTTTGATATGTGGACATATTCCTATTTTCAGAAAATGCCCTTGCTTTGCACCCTTAAGTTTTCTCATTGATTCCTTTAAAACTCCCACTCCACCATTATCAACTTTCACTTTTACACAAGGCACCTTATGACTATAATTATGTTGTGTTACTTGAGATTCCACTTACCATAATTAATATAATTAACCTTTCTTGGATTTAAGGTTTAGGATAACTTTTATCTTATTTAGCAGTTCTCTGTTTTCCCTCCTACCCATCCCCTTTCTCTCAGCACAGACCATTTTTGCTTTCACAGCACCAATATTACCCTGTTCTTCATTCTCCTTGACCTTCACTTAAGATGTTTTCCTTTTCTAGGATTCCCATTCTAGTTATAAGGTCTACAAAACAGACACCAGGTCACCTGACACAGAGAATCTATGTTCTGACTATTACAGAAACAGACAGTATTTGTTCTTCTGAATCTTTGTTATATTGTTTGACACAATGATTTCTAGTTCCAGTTACATTCCTCCAAGTGTCAGAGAACACTTAGAGTTAGGTGGTGGAAAGAATTTAAGACATTGAGCATATGGAAGAGCGCTGTGAATTGCTGAATTCCCAATTTGACATGGCTTTCATATTCATGAACCGTTAATGGTTGTAGTCTTTTGTGTAAGTCATATCTAAGACTAAGCCAACCCACATTTATTGTTGATTCTATCCAGATCTTCTCTGTTACTGAGGAGCTGTTGGGCACAGATAGTTTCTGGAAAAAGAGAATATTTCTTTTTTGAGAATGTGTTCTTTTGTAGGTTTCTCATGTTTCAGTTCCTGACTCCACATACATGCACATATGGGAAAAATTAACTACACTTAAAAAGGTTAGTAATTTGAAATAGGTTAATGTTAGGGAAGATATGGGGAGAGTTAAGGGGGAAATAGGGCAAAGATGTGATCATACTTAATTGTATATATGTGGAGTATGCACGTCCTCCAAATAAAGAAAAAGGAATAGCTATATAATGGCTGAATGATTTAAAGACAATAAATTCACAAAGATAATGCTTAATGAAGTCTCTGCTAAATGTGAAATAAATGGGTAGGCAAGAAAACCCACAGAAAAAGAAATGGTGGTGAAGGATTTTTCCACCCTTTATTTCAAGCTATCTTGTAGTATCTTGATAATAAAACCCTCATGGCACCAACACAAACATAGACATGCTGGGGGTACCTGGGAGAAGAAGGACAGAAAATCTAATGTGGTGAATGTTGTTTGTGTTCTTTAGAGCATCAGCACAGTAGATATACCTGCTATTTATGTTAATGTTATGACCCACTTCGTTCCCTTCCCTGGAACCTGGCAGAGCCAATGCATTCCGTAGCTACTGAAAGTGAATCCATAATTTTTGCTTTTTATGAAATAAATATGTGACCTCTTCCCCAAGATGTTGCCTTGATACAATCACTTCTACCCAAACACATTGGTCAAGATAAAAGGCCCAATTCAGATTGAGGGCAAAAAGATGTCTGCCCTCATGTGATGTCTAATCTATATGTTATCCTTTGGATTCACATCTCAGACAAGTGATAAATATAAATTTTGCTTGATAAGATAAATGAAACCTGTCTCTTGGATGTCACTAACAGTATTCTAACCTTTTACAGGGGGTAATAATTTAAATACAATATTTATTAATCAAAATAATTTGAAATATCACTATTTGAATCAAGGCCTTGATTCAATATGGTGCTGATTGTGGGAATAACTGTGTTCATGGAATTCAAGAAATGGTACTGGGTTCTTAAGACTTGCAGGTGGTTATGAGCTGTCAATTGTGTTTGTCAGAAACTGGAGCTGATCCACTACAAGAACAATATGTTCTCTGAACCACTGAGGTGTTTCTCCAGTACCTGGATGAGCAATCAAAGACTTTCCTGTCATGTTTTTTTTTTCCAGTTTGGTTTACAAAGACCTAAATATCACATTGAGCTGAATGAACCTGAGAGACACTAAGTGAAAGTCAGACAACAAGAGGACAAAAGACTTCTTATCAATGGAACTTGAGAAAACTGAGTTCAGGTTACATAATACTGAGGGAAGGTTGACCCTGGCTTACACACTGTAGATTGAGATGTCTAAACAGTTATATTGGGAGGATTATTCTAACAATAAACTGTATGGATATTGGCCATAGTTAATATGATCTTATGTTCTTCATATATGAAGTGAGTTGATCTTCTGGGATATCCCCCCAAACAATAATTGTGTAGTCACTCAACAGTGGACACACATATGACAACATAATGTTGGACACAGTAAATAGTTTCAAGCACCATACAGTAGTATAGGACCATAAAGAAAAATACAGGCAAAAGATAAATAAATGCATTATGAACATCTCCCTTATGTGCATTCTCATCATACTCTAGCGAGGTTCATTCATAAATTTCAACTGTACAAATATAGCACCATTTGCTTATATATGAAAAAATTAAAACGTAAACAATAATTCATTATATTTCTAATTATACTACTATTAGATTCATAATTATAATGTTAATCAATCAACTTTTCAATTTCTGGATTTCTTCTAATCAATTACAATACTTTAGAGATATCAATAATTTTATATTTTACCTAGTAAAATAAAATTTACAAAGTCTATGACTCTCTCAAACAAGTTTATAGTAAGAATAGTTATAAAATGATTTAAAGTGGGAAAAATATAATATATTTGGGGCTACCAGGCAGTGATGAAATATATTTTCATGTCTGCTCTAACTGAACCATGCTCAGCCACTTATTTTGGGGCCATCTTCTTAACCAATAGGGAGCTGGTCAGATTCTTCAGTTATTTATATAAGACCTATTTACAGAAAAAAATCTATACATGATTCATAAAATAGTCTATTTTACAATTGATACCAAATTGATGGTCAGACAGAATGAAGGAAAGAACAGCATAGGAATCTATGTGCTCTTGTCACACACTATCAGGACACATGTTATAAGAATACCTACTCCAGTGTTTTTGACCTTAAGATTGTGCATGCCATGATTCTGCCCTCATATCATCTACTTATGGTTTCCTTTATAACTCCATAGAACAATCCCTAGACAGTCAAGAGAACACTAATTCAAGGGACATTCCATGTAGTATTAATTTTTTGTTGTACTTAATAGGAGGATACTTCTATTTTTATTTATTAATTTATAGACACTGATATAAATATGTGAGCAGTACTTTGAGATATAGTGTTAGAATCTTAATATCATGTCATGAATATTTTTTATCATAGTGTAAATGCTTAGAATTAGAACCTCTAGTTATTGGCTTTGGTATATTTTAGGTCTAACCAAATTGTTAAAAAAACTTTCTCCCTGCTCATACCAAATTCCCAGCAGTTATGAATGCTGATCCTCAGCCTGACCCTGGGTAACACGAGACTGAATAAGCTGCTTTCTGCTTTATGTAGAATTATTGAATTCATTCTTATAAGTCCTAATATCAAGATTCTAAGAATCTAGACACTTCTGATTCTATGCAGACCTTCAGCACTCACTGCTGGTGTCACTGCAGCTGTCTATGATAAAAACTGATGATAGAGGGGACAAGGACTGGAGCTGACATCTGGTGAAACATGCACACTGGAGGCTGAGAACTTTGTGATCTGAGAGTTCAGTACACATCTGAAGAGGAGGAAGTTATTTGTATTTTGATGTGAAATGTAAATTTTACCAAGAGGGAAATATATAAAAATGTGAATTGTCAGAATTGAAAATGAAGTGAAGACATCTAAGTCCTGGTGGTTTGGAATAAGAAAGCATTGTATATTAAATTTTCATGGTGTCTTGTGAAAGGAACATTACTTCAGCCTGCAAATGGTTGTTACATCATGTCTACAAAATAATTTTAAAAAAAATCACAGATTACTGTAAATTCCTAAGCATACTTAATGAACTTACACTAAACAAGTGTCCTAACTTACAGTCTCCTTTTGAAATAAACACACACACACACACACACACACACACACACACACACACACACACACTGTATTGAATGGAATTAAGTGGAAATGTATATGTAAAAACATGGCACATATAAAATTATATGTCAATCTGTCTGACAAGAAGAAGTAAATTTATATCTCTGATGATTTGATTTATGAGTATAATCCATTGATTCTAGCTTGGCAAAAAATAGGAAACTTGATAGGCTTCAATGGTTGAGAGAGACCTCAACTGGACTTTTTTGACTGAAAGAAAAAAACTTCATATTTTAAAATCAAAGCAAGATTTCATGCAGCAGAGTCTATAGATTCCATATTTCTGAAGTAACCCCTAATGGTCTTGGAACTCCTGTTGGTGTTTTGCATTCCCTCCTTTTCTCAGGTTTCTCTGAAGAGGGGCTCTCTGCAGGCTCACATTGGATATTCCTCACTGTGTGTCAGTCACAGTAATACATGTCCGTGTCCTCATTTTGAGGAGTGTTGCATTTTAAGAAAACTTGTCTCTTTTAAGTGTCCCTGCTGATGGTGACTCAGAATTTGAGAGATGTACAGGTAGATGTAAGAGGTGACTTTGACAGGGGCCATCATTTTTGAGTTGATGGCGTTGTAGGATGCTCTCAATTATGAGACCATGATGAAGAGGAAATGTCAGCTCCTCAATGTCAGCTAGTGGGTTGCCAGCTCAACTTGTGGCTTCTGAGTCTTTATTTGTAAATAGAACATTATAGATTTAGTTAAAATCTACATTTTGTGGAAGTGGCAGGTTTGGATCTGATTTACTCAGACATGGGCTGGCTAGTAACCATGGAGTCACATTTACTTTCTGAAACAGCAGCAGCTACAGATGCAATCACTGTGACGGTGTTAAAAGAACAAGTTTTTATATTTATATCTTTGGAAGAAAAGAAGATGATAAAATTAAAATAAACATGGCAAAAATTAACAGTTTCGAATATACTTTAGATGACAAATGAAGAATCAGTAAAATCACCTTAACTTAAAACATGCAGAAGCTTCCTTGTTGAGAAAAGAGAGGAGGTAGTAGTTACAAAATTTATAACCACAAAGTGTTATATCTTGCATCTTTAATAGAAACAGAATGTATTTTAGGAATGAGAATCCAAATATTATATTTCAAATTTTCTGGACAATTTTGACTCACGTGAATAAACAGGACTATCTCTAAACTGTCTGAGAATCAGGAAAACATAAGAACTGATGCCCAACCTTGACCAAATTGCAATACAATATTTACAGCATGGTCTTCTCTGATAAACCCTGCAATAGGACCCAGTGTCCACATCCTACAATTCATTCTGAATACAAGTATTTCTGTGCATTATGACAAATTCTAGGGCTTCTTGTAAGAGTGCCCCAGGGTGTGGACAGTAGATGGGGATTTTAGGATTTTCCACTTTTAAGTGGCAACAAAGAGATTTAGAGATGTTATCTCTGTTGCCCAGGCTTATGGAGCAGTTGGATGTTGTCTTGCTGGCAAACAAAAGCAACATGAATGATTTTTATATTCCATGCATCTGTTATTTCAAATTTACTAATAAATAAATTTAACAGATACATGATTTGTGCTTATTATCAATACCCTGGGATTAAAAGAAGACATTGTATAAGAGATATTCCTATGCCTGAAGACAGAGGATGAATATGAGAGCTTGGAGAAAAATAATCCACTAGAATGGAGAACACAGTGACTAGGAGAGTCTGCTTCAATTAGAAAAAAAATCAGTCAATGTCGGTTCAATTGCAACAAAGGCCAGTGGACAGTGGGCAATACAGTGAACTCATCAAGTGAGCATAAGTGATGTAAATAAAAATGCCCCATGTTCACTAAAATAATCAGATAAGCAATCATGAAAGGAGCTTCAAGGGAACAACGAATATTTTTCTTTTTCCTGTCTTACAGTATAATATTTTCATAGATGTTTACTCACTTAAAAACTTTGAAGGATGATAATATTTGAATGCACAAATTATTGCATGGCCACATTAATTCCATGAATTAATTTACAGAAATATAACCAATGTAACTTCTGTGCCCACTTTTATTTATGGACTATTGCCATACTGAAAACAATTAAGTAAAAATTATAGGGATGTGATAACTTCAATCACAATTATTTGTGGGCATTTCTGTGAGATTTGACACCTCAGACTTCACTTATAGTGAGTTCAGCAGTGAGAGACAGTAGAACAGTGGGCTATGGAAATACTCATTGAAATGTAATAACCTATTTTAATTGAAAATGTTATTTTCTTCAGATCCTGACACAGAAGTGAGAACGTTGGGCATGTGTTCTTGTATGTAAAATTTTTGTGGTTCGCCCAAAATCATTTACAGTAACGTAACAGAACCATGTTCCCTTTTACAAGACACAGGGACCATTTCTCTTCTTCCTCATAGCACTGTGATTTTATTCTTTCCTTTAGTAAATGAGTCTTGAATTATTGGTTACAGGCAACCTCTCCTTTTTGCTTCAACTTTCATTTTTGAAATTTTCTATATGTATCAAAGTTTCATATAAACTATGGAGTACTCACAATGGGTTAACTCTCAACAATGGATGAGAAAATGAAATATTTTGTTTTTAATTATGTGTTTATGTTTCTGTGTGAAAGTGTAGAGTGCATGGGGACAAGTAGAGACCATGGGTTCTCCAGACTTATAGGTAGGTGTGACTTAACCATTGTGGGTGACAGAAATTGTAACTGTTTCCCTGCAAGAACAGGATGCTCTCTGAACCTCTGAGCTGCTTCCCCAGTGCACAGATGAGCAGTGGCAACCTTCCCTTTTATGTTTGCTGCAGCCCAGTTCTCAACAGTGGAAACATCAAACCAATCTGCATGAACATGGCGGGCCTTGTATCAGTAATAGCCAAGCATCAAGAGCACAAGGTGACCACTTACCCTATGCAACCTAAGAAGCTCATCTTAGGAAAAGTTAAATTAGGGAAGTCTGATCATGGTTTGGACAGTGTAGAGTGAGACGATTAATCAGTTAGTTGGGAAAGATTATCCCAAATAATGAGTTCTATGGAAGTTGACCAAAGTTAATAGAAACACATCCTGTTTTCATAATAGGAGAAAGTCAGTTTTAAAGTTAGACAGACCCCCAAACAATAACTATTTGTTTAGCCTGAGGAACCACTGCTTATAATTCTGATGAAAAAGCTAATTTTTACCAAGATGCAAATGCATGAAATGGGATCTGTCAAAAGCAATAATCAATTCTATCCTTTTGTGGTACCTTCTTGGTGTAGAAAAAACTATGGGTATTTCAGTTTTCAGGGTGTTATGGGAATATGACTTTAAATTAGGGAAGCTGTGGTTCTCTATCACAGGTGCAAAAACAAAGAGGACAAATTACAGCTCTTTTAAAGTTCTCTAGCTTATAACTGAGCCTAACATCCAACAAGTTTCAAACTGCTGACTCCGTTAAAATATCTGTATATATAAGAAAATGTGTGAATATGTATGTATATATGTGTGTGTATGTAAAACATAAACTTATATATCATTCTATTTAATATCAAGAAGCAGATTGTTAGCTTACAGGGCCTGCGGGGAAAGCTATTTGTTACAGTATTTGAACAAACAGGAAGTTTATTAGACTGTGACAGTGAAGAGATGCCTCTAGAGAATTTTTTTCTTATTTGTGTTTGGAAGAGGAAAACAGATTCTAAAATTGAAACATATGCTCATGCAGCATAGTCCAGAACTTATCTTATTAAGCAACCACATACTGGTCTTGAGAAATCCTGCTTTCCCATCGCCCCCTGCTGGTCGTGAGTGTCTCCATATGGAGGATTTTGTGCAGGCTCACACTGGAGTTCTCTCACTGTGTATCTCGCACAGTAATACATGGCTGTGTCCTCAGTTTGCAGACTGTTCAGTTTTAAGAAAACTTGGCTCTTGGTGGTGTCCCTGTTGATGCTGATTCGGGACTGGAGAGCTGAATTATAATGTGTGCTTCCATCACTCCATATACGACCCATCCACTGCAGACTCTTTCCTGGAGGTTGGCGGATCCAGTGTACAACATTGCTCGTTAATGAGAATCCAGAGACAGTGCATGTGAGTGACAGGGTTTGTAATGGCTGTACTAGGCCAGGTCCTGACTCCTTCAGCTGTATCTGGGACAGGGCACCTAGGGACAAGCAACATCACCATCAGTCATATAACCAATCCATAGGTGAAAAACCTGTGTCCCTTTCCTGAAAGCCTGAACCACTTACAGCTTGGAAATGTCACCATGCAGAGGAGCAGTACCAGGACAGCCATGCTGTGTTGGAGGCTCTAGTCAGAAGGAGATGGGGCCTCTCAGCTAGACCTTGGGTTTTATCCTGAGTTTGATGACTGCTTTGAATTGGGGGAGGTTCCAGAAAGGATAAAAGAAAACACAGGAAATGTTTGCAATTTCTCCTCCAGGGAAATGAGATTGCTTTGTGTTTCTTAGAGGTACTCGGTACTGAACCTCAGAAATACTTGATACTGTCTGGATTTCCAATTCCAGAGAAACAGGAACTGTACAGGGCGTAGAAGCAAAACACAAAGGTGTTTACATTAATTAAGTCCACATTCATTCAGTGCAGGCTGAAGAGGATATCAGGTTCTCAACAGATTTATGTATCTTTATAAATTCCAGTAGAGAATTTAAATGATATTGGTACTTTTGGTGATCAGAAATTCTGTTTAAAGAACTACTTAATATTCTTTGTCTTGGTGTCTGTGGAGTTGTCTCATTCTTATAACAAGTTATTTCTAGGGTCTTTTACTGTGTCTTGTTAAAGGGAAGGGCAGATCTGGAATCAACCTGTTCAGTCAGGATTCAGTAAATGTTTGTCAAACTTGACATTAGTGACATCACAATTTGTGTTCTTTTTTGCATAATTTTTCCCTTTTTATTTTCTGTGAGATGCAGTGGTTGAGACAACTTTTCACTTTAGGGAGACAGCCATACTGTGAAAGCCCTAATCATCATTTACCATATGAGTGCAGTGTTTCCTGTATTTTTGAATGCTTCAATGTTATATTAATATTTTTCAGACACTATACTTTGTATGTTTCATCTTGGATTTGTTTGATATTTTCTTTGTGGTTGCAATAATCTGGGAAGGAGTATCTCTGAAATAAATTCACATTTCTTATACTATATTGGAGACTATATAAATCCACTTATTCAAACAATTATTGTCTTAGTTACTTCAGAGATATTTTTTAGATTAGGTTTCATTATTGTGAAAAGACACCATGGTCACAGCAACTGTAAAAAAGAAACCATATTAGTGAGGGGACTGTCTTACAGCTCCAGAAGCTCCCCCTCATCATGGCAAGAATAATGACAGCATGCAGGAAGTCATGGTGCTGGAGGAATAGCTAAGAGTCCAATATTGTACAAGCAACAAAAAGTCAACTGACAGATTGGGCATCATCCTGAGCCGTGCCCACTCCATCAATGCCACACATCTTAAAAGAGTCACTCCCTTTGAGATTATGTGGGTCAATTTCATTCAAACTCCCATAGAGAGTTTCTGTCCATAGTCCATACTCTCTTACTCCTTGGTTTTCTCTTTTTCTATGAGACTCTCTAGAAGGAAGTCACTGGGAAAACAGTGTTTGTAAAGAGAATGAATTCATGGTAAAATCACACATTATTTATTAATGTCTTCTATTTGAGGGGTGTATCCTTATTCTTAAGGGTTTACTCAGTCATTTGTTTAATTATGTACTGTGAATAGATGAATACTCACTTAATGGGTCATGTAGAAATAACAGTACCAGCATGTTCACTTGTGTGGTGGTCAGAATCTTTTTATATGATATAGACTAGGGCTATCATGAAAAAAGGAACCTTACGTGGAAAAAAATACCCCCATTAGATTGGTCTTCAGACAAGACTGTGATGTCATTGTCTAGATTAATAACTGATGTAAGAGGGCCCAGACAGATGTTGATGTTGTCATCCATTGGCAGGTGGTGTTCCTGCATTTTATAAGGAAGCAGGCTACACAACCTTGGAAAACAAGTCTATAAACTGAGTTCATTTATTTATTTATTTATTTATTTATTTATTTATTTATTTATTTAATTTGGGTTTTTCAAGACAGGGTTTCTCTGTAGCTTTGGGGCATGTCCTGAAACTAGCTCTTGTAGTTCAGGCTGGTCTCAAACTTACAGAGATCCACCTGGCTCTGCCTCCTGAGTTCTGGGATTAAAGGCATTAAGTAAGTTTATTTGTGATCTCTGATTCAGTTCCCAATATTAGGTTTCTGTCTTGATTTCATGTCCTAATTTTCCTCCATGGTGGTCTGTAATATTTAAGATTACACAAACACTTTTCTTTCTATATTGCTGACAACATCAATAGATAACAGATTGGACCAGTTTAAAAATTTTCTGATAAGAGACTGGGGGTGGGGATGATGAGAGTATGCACAACTGTAACCATAGTCACACATGCAGTTATACTTTTAGGTATAGCCACACTCCGCAACACACACATTCACACTCACGGAGAGTCACACTTACAGACACAGCCACAAATATAATTACACCTTAACAGTCACATTTAATGATGCCATCACACACACATACATGCACACACACACACACACACACACACACACACACACACACACACACCACCATTACCACCACCAGTCCACCACTACCACATCCACATGTAGAAATGTTTATTTATAAGTAGAGGTGCTGATTTTTTTCTTCCTGTCCTTTACACAGGGTCACTCTGGTTGGCTTGGGCCCACTATGTAGACCAAGCTGATTTTGAACCATGAGGGATTCTCTTGTTACTGTTTCCCTGGTGACTGAATCAAAGGTGTTCATTCCCGACCATCTCATATAGAGGTTTTAAAAATTGAAATTTTTTTCATATAATGAATTCTGATCATTATGTTCTTCCCTTGTCTCTTTCCATGTCTTTTCCTCTTTCACAACTTGTCCAACTCCATAACAGGCATCGATTTACAGACAGTTTTGGAACCAGACACATAGCATTCAATTTAATATTGACAATAAATGATTTAAAAGTACAGAATTGTCAGTACTTTCTTTTAAAATCATTATATAATATATATATATATATATATATATATATATATATAGTTTACAACATTTTCATTAATGTTTAGAGTGAATAGTGCTGTAATTCAGGGCTGAGGAGATGGTTCAGTAGTAAGGTGCCTGCTTCACGGAATGAGTGCTTCAGTTTGATTTTCAACATTTAACTCTGAAGCTGGTGGTGATGGTTTATTCTTGTATTCTCAGAACTGGTGAGCTAGTGAAAGGAGCTTCTCTGAATCTTGCTATCCAACCATTCTTTCTGACCCTCCTGAACTCCAGGATTAGTGTGAGACTCTCAAAAAATAAGGTAGATGTCAACTGAAGAATACACTCAGAATCAACTTGTGGCCTCTACACCCATGTGCAATCATACACTGTGATAATTAGTGTTTCCATTCTTTTCGATCATTTCCCTTTCCGTGTGTTGAGCTCATCATTTATAGTTATTTAGAACCAAGTCATGGAAGCTGCAGTCCTAGGCAGAGCTGATTTCTATGGGAAGCAAGAACAGAACTCTTATGCTGTATACTTATTCCCACTGGAACACTTCCATCTGCCCTTTCTACTCTAGGAGCTATCATTCCTTCTCCAGCCACAAGATTGCCTGTTTCAAGTCTATTAATGTGGTAAATGATATTTTTCTGTATGCACTTCTGATTTTTTAATTTGAATGTTTTTCTTGAACTTAATACCTTGTAGATGGAAGGCAAGTACTATAACCCAGAGCTAGCCTAGCCCTTCTATCCTTTAAATATCACATTTTTCATTAGAAAATAATGTTTTGATTACAACACTCAAAAACAAACACCAGCCTCCCCACTTCAATTTGATATCCAGCTCTTATGTAACTGGGGTATGTAACACAGCAGAAAAATGGATTTGATAAATATTCTGAATGTAGAATAGGAAGAACAAATAAAATCAGAGAAGTAAAATGAGACTAAGGATAGAACCTTCCTTCTCAGCTTGTGGCACCCATCCAGAATCTAGAGTAGACGAAATGGTGAAATCATTATGTACTGTAAAACTCCTAGAGCATTCAGGAATCTCCCTAATTATATTCAACACCACACACTTGCATGAAATTGTAAATATAAAAATGTTCTGTAAACACGAACAACACATTTTCTGCAACCCACTGAACCGA
Source organism: Myodes glareolus (assembly GCF_982192425.1). Taxonomy (NCBI): domain Eukaryota; kingdom Metazoa; phylum Chordata; class Mammalia; order Rodentia; family Cricetidae; genus Myodes; species Myodes glareolus. Next base: position 11,441,167 of record NC_142036.1, on the reverse strand, counting down.
GGAAGGCAGGGGCTACTGAGTTGTGCTTTCACTCATTGATGTTCTAATTGTCACTTTGGATCTTAGGCAGAAAGTGGATCTGGGTTTCATTTTCAGCATTTATAAAGGGAAGGGAGGCCCTGACTGTAAAGTCAGTACCCCACTACAAGACTCTCAGGGCACCTGATACTTGAGCAGGTCTCCGTGGTCAGAGGATTGTCTCTGTAAGGTAATCTATTAACATAGTATGAGAAAATATGCCTCTCATAAGCAAACAAATAAGATTCCAGGCATATACACAGACAGACATAAAAATGGAGAAAAATCTATACATATATACTAGAGAAAAGATCTATATGTATGTCAATATGTTATTTGAATGTCATTTATTCTATTTGAAATATCATGTTCATTCATAATATACCTTGATAATAATGATACATCCCAGTACCTTCTCTCTCCTGCATCTTACTCTGGATGACCCTGTGTTCCCTGAGCTATGTCCTGTGGACTGAAATCTCTGAGAAGTGTTTAAAATGAGTTGTTTTTGAAAAGAAAAATGAGACAGTTATTTTGATGAGAAATATGTCTTATCCTTTAACAGGGAGTAGTGATGATTCAAACACAGTATTTATTAATCATAATGAGGAATTAATATTTGGAATATTTCTTTTTTAATAAAAACATCATATATACTACACAAGAACTGTTCTATCAAGTTAACTCCCAGAACTAGATCAGTAGTTTTTTAAATAAATACTTTTTTTTTCCAAGATAGGATTTCTCTGTGTAATAGTCATAGATATTTTGGAACTGGCTCTGCAGGTCAGGCTGACCTAGAACTCAAATGATCAGCCTGATCTGCTACATGAGTGCTGAAATCAAAGATGTGCAATACCACCACCAGGCAAATACAGTATTTTGAGTTATGCATACATGTTTCTGTGTGGATGGTGTAGTGAACATGGAGACATTCAGAGGTTCGGACTCACATGTGTTTATGAACTGCACTGAATCTAGGGTTTAGAATCTCCAGAATTTTTAGTGTCTTTAAGATCTGATGTTGGTCACCAAAGAATCAGTTCCACCTTTTATGATAGTTTTCATTTAGTTCATGTCTGAGTACACCCTAAATTTAAAAAGCAACTTGAATGGGAAAATGAAAATAGCTCTACAGTTTAGATTATTGCTGAAGCAGAATCTTCAACTGGGATCTTAATTATGAGCACAAGTCTTCAAGGCTACAAAAAGAGCTGTGTGTCAGCCAACAAGTTTTTCTATCCCTGGGATGTGGAGACAGCATAATCACAGGAATTCACTAAAACTAGTCTAACCATTTGTGAAGTCCAGGCCATGGTGTAGAAAGTCCTTCTGTCTATGTGTTTCTTTTATTGGTTAATAAATAAGGTACTTTTGTCCTATGGCTTAACAGAATTATCCATACTGGAAGAGATATATATGTAGTGTTAGTAGGCAGAGTTAGTGAGACTCCATGTAGCTGCCAGAGGAGAAAGATGTGAGCCACCTGCCAGAATCTTGCTAGTAGGGCTTCAGCATCTTGGTAAAATAAAAAGTAAATAGAAATATTAAGCAAAGCTATAAGAGTAAAATATCAACATGCTTAAGTGATTGGCCAAGCAGTGATTTAAATAATATAGTTTCTGTGTGATTATTTTGGGAGTCTGAGAGACTGGGAAATGAACAAACAACCTCTGGCAACAAGGCTATCTGATACAGTTTGTCATTGTAATAAGGTGCAGATTGATAGATGAATGAATCACAATCAAAATGTACAGAAATACACACAATACATGGGGGCATGTTACAGGGAGAGAGAGAGGAAGAAAGAACAGTATAACAAATACATATATAAATACAATTTATATTATAAAAATGAATAAAATAGATACGAAAACACTTATCAAACTAAAAACCAGAAATTTAAATAAACAGTTGGACACGTCAAGGATTGCTACACACCAAACCTGTAGAGCGAATCCTGAGTGTGATTTGGAGATGCAGCACAGACAAAGAGGTGTCTGTCCCTTTAGGCCTCATTCAATAGGCTCTACTGTGACCAAGAGCTCTGTGTGCTCTTAGCGCCCCTAAGAGGACCTTAGGTTCCTGCAGGGAGGAACCTAAGGAAGAACCTTGTGGTTCTTAGGTACCTGCAGGGAGGTTTGCATATGAACTCACAGTAGTATTCTTAGTGTACTTTGCACCGCAACACATGGTTGTGTCCTCAGACCTCAGACTGCCTGTTTCCAGGTACAGAGTGTTCTTGTCCCTGTCTCTGGAGATGGTGAATCAGATCTTCATGTCATCAGCATAGTTGTTGGAACTACTACCACCCTTACTGCATGCAAACCACTCCAGCCCCTTCCCTCGTGCCGGGCAGACCCAGTTCTTGTTATAGTTACTTAAAGTGCATCCAGAGAGTCTCAGGAGCTCTTCAGGATTTACTAAGAATCCCCAAGACTCCACCAACTGCACCTCTCACTAGACACCTGAAAGCTCAAAGAAATCTGATCATAAAACTGACTAAAATCCATTTTTTTCATTCTCATGCACACACGTGACACACTGTTTCATCTCTATAAATTGCCTTTTAAAATAATGACAAGAGCAGTTCTTCCCAGAGAGGTGAGTGGGTGCTAGCCTGGGCAGCCTGCCTGCCTGTCCGGGAAGGGAGCACAGCCCTTCCCCCCTCAGCTTCTGCGGCAGGGTCTTCGGTGTTCCAAGGGACCCCTCCCCTCCCCCCACTGCTGCAGGCCCTTTGTCTCCTGAGTCCTGGGAAGACCAGCTAGCCCTGTTGCCCTGCTGAGCAGTTCTTCCCAGAGAGGGCTGAGGAGCTCTATCCAGAGAGTGCTGTGAAGTCCTACCCAGAGAGTGCTGAGGAGTTCTATCCAGAAAGTGCTGAGGAGTTTCTTCCAGAGTGGGGGAGATGGGCAGGCGCCAATGCAAGAATTCCTCCAACAACCTGAAAGGCAACATGACATCGCCAGAATCCAGGGAGCTCGAAACTAGAAGAATTGAACACCCTACTCAAGAAGAAATAGAAGAAATCGACTCTAAGCGCTTCTTTATGAAAATAATAGAGGAACTTAAACAGGAGGTGAAAATCTGCCGTAAAGAAATGGACGATAAGTATAACAAAAAAATTGAGGAAATGAGTAAAGAAATGGAAGAGAAATATACCAAAAAGTTTGAAGAAATGAGTGAATCCGTAAATGAAATTCTGGGAAACCAAGAAAAAACAATCAAACAGGTAATAGAAACAGTTCAAGATTTGAAAACTGAAATGGAGTCAATGAAGAAATCACAAACCGAGGGCCGGCTGGCTATGGAAAATCTGGGTAAACGAACAGAGACTTCAGAAACAAGCTTAACCAATAGAATACAAGAGATAGAAGAAAGAATCTCAGACTCTGAGGACACCATAGAGAAATTAAACACTCTGTCCAAAGAAAACAGCAAATCCAACAAATTCTCATCACAAAACATTCAGGAACTGTGGGACACAATAAAAAAGCCAAATCTAAGAATAATAGGAGTAGAAGAAGGAGAAGAATTGCATTTCAAAGGTCCAGAAAATATACTCAACAAAATTATAGAAGAAAACTTTCCCATCCTAAAGAACGATATTCCTATGAAGGTTCAAGAAGCATACAGAACACCGAATAGACTGGATCAGAAAAAAACATCCCCTCGTCATATAATAATCAAAACACAAAGCATTCAGACTAAAGAAAGGATATTGAGAGCTGCAAAGGAAAAAGGTCAAGTAACTTATAAAGGTAAACCTATCAGACTTACACCAGACTTCTCGATGGAAACCATGAAAGCCAGAAGGTCCTGGATAGAGGTACTGCAGAAACTAAGAGACAATGGATGCAAACCCAGACTACTTTACCCAGCCAAGCTATTGTTCACTATCAACGGAGAAAACAAAATATTCCAGGATAAAAACAAATTTAAACAATATGTAGCTACTAATCCAGCCTTACAGAGAATACTAGAAGGAAAATCACAACCCAAGGAATCCAACATTCCCAACACTGCCTACATTAACTCAGACATCTAGTGACCTTTCACAAGCACAACTCAAAGAAGGAAAACACATACACGCTATTACCCAAAAAAATGACCAGAGTCATCGATCACTGGTCATTAATATCACTTAATATCAATGGTCTCAACTCACCTATAAAGAGGCACAGACTTAGAGATTGGATACGAAAACAGGATCCAACATTCTGCTGTCTACAAGAAACACACCTCAACCACAAAGACAGACACCTACTCAGAGTAAAGGGTTGGGAAAAGGTTTTCCAAGCAAATGAACCTAAGAAACAAGCGGGTGTGGCCATTCTAATATCTAACAAAATCGACTTCAAACTTAAATCAATCAGAAGAGATGGAGATGGACATTTCACACTCATAACAGGAACAATTCATCAGGAAGAAGTCTCATTCTTGAATATCTATGCCCCTAATATAAAGGCACCCACATATGTAAAAGAAACTCTTCTAGAACTCAAGGCAGTCATCAAACCACACACACTAATAGTAGGAGACTTCAACACTCCTCTCTCACCAATGGACAGGTCAATCAGACAGAAACCTAACAGAGAAATAAGAGATTTACTGGAGGTACTGAATCAAATGGAATTAACAGACACCTATAGAACACTCCACCCAAATAGGAAAGAGTATACCTTCTTCTCTGCAGCTCATGGAACCTTCTCGAAAATTGACCACATACTTGGTAACAAAGCAAACTTCCACAAATACAAAAAAATATTAGTGACCACCTGTGTCTTGTCAGATCACCATGGATTAAAATTAGAATTCAACAACAATGGTACCCCCATGAAGCCAACAAACTCATGGAAGTTGAACAGTCAACTACTAAATCACCCCTGGGTCAAGGAAGAAATAAAGAAAGAAATTAAAGTCTTCCTTGAATATAATGAAAACAAAGACACAACGTATTCAAACCTATGGGACACAATGAAAGCAGTGCTAAGAGGAAAGTTCATAGCACTAAGTGCCCACCTAAAGAAAACAGAGAAAGCACACATTGGGGACTTAACAACACACTTGAAAGCTCTAGAAAAAAAAGAAGCTGATTTACCCAGGAGGAGTAGAAGACTGGAAATAATCAAACTGAGGGCTGAAATCAACAAAATAGAAACACAGAAAACAATTCAAAGAATCAATGAAGCAAAAAGCTGGTTCTTGGAGAAAATTAACAAGATTGACAAACCCCTATCCAAACTAATCAAACGGCAGAGAGAGAACTTGCAAATAATAGAATCAGAAATGAAAAGGGGGACATAACCACAGACACAGAGGAAATTCAGAGAATCATTAGATCTTACTACGAAAGTTTATATGCCACAAAGTTGGAAAATGTAAAAGAAATGGACATTCTTTTAGATAAGTACCATATACCAAAGTTGAACCAAGACCAGGTGAACAATCTAAATAGACCTGTTAGTCGTGAAGAACTAGAAGCTGTTATCAGAAATCTCCCTACCAAAAAAAGCCCAGGACCAGATGGTTTCAATGCAGAATTCTACCAGAACTTCCACGAAGAGCTAGTACCTATACTCCTTAATGTATTCCACAATATAGAAAAAGAAAAGTCACTGCCAAACTCCTTTTATGAAGCTACAGTCACCCTAATACCAAAACCACACAAAGACACAACCAAGAAAGAGAATTACAGGCCAATCTCACTCATGAACATCGATGCGAAAATTCTCAATAAAATACTGGCAAACCGAATCCAAGAACACATTAGAAAAATCATCCATTATGATCAAGTAGGCTTCATCCCAGAGATGCAGGGCTGGTTCAACATACGCAAATCTATCAATGTAATCCATCATATAAATAAACTGAAAGAAAAAAATCATATGATCATTTCATTGGATGCTGAAAAAGCGTTTGACAAAATTCAACACCCATTTATGATAAAGGTGTTGGAGAGACTGGGGATACAAGAATCATACCTAAATATAATAAAAGCAATATACAGCAAGCCGACAGCTAACATCAAATTGAATGGAGAGAAACTCAAAGCCTTTCCACTAAAATCAGGAACACGACAAGGCTGTCCACTCTCTCCATACCTCTTCAATATAGTGCTTGAAGTTCTAGCAATAGCAATAAGACAACATAATGGGATCAAGAGGATTCGAATTGGAAAGGATGAAGTTAAACTTTCGTTATTTGCTGACGATATGATAGTGTACATAAGCGACCCCAAAAACTCTACCAAAGAACTCCTCCAGCTGATAAACACCTTTATTAACGTGGCAGGATACAAGATCAACTCCAAAAAATCAGTGGCACTCCTATACACAAAGGATAAAGAAACGGAGAGGGAAATCAGAGAAACATCACCTTTCACGATAGCCACAAACACCATAAAATATCTTGGGGTTACTCTAACCAAGAATGTGAAAGACCTATTTGATATGAACTTTAAGCCTTTGAAAAGAGAAATTGAGGAGGATACCAGAAAATGGAAAGACCTCCCCTGCTCTTGGATTGGGAGAATCAACATAGTAAAAATGGCAATTCTACCAAAAGCAATCTACAGATTCAATGCAATCCCCATCAAAATCCCATCAAACTTCTTCACAGACCTTGAGAGAACAATAATCAAGTTTATATGGAAAAACAAAAAACCCAGGATAGCCAAAACAATCTTATACAATAAAGGAACTTCTGGAGGCATTACTTTCCCTGACTTCAAACTCTATTACAGAGCTACAGTATTGAAAACAGCTTGGTATTGGCATAAGAACAGAGAAGTCGACCTATGGAATCGAAGACCCAGATACTAACCCTCAAACCTATGAACACCTAATTTTTGACAAGGGAGCTAAAGGTATACAATGGAAAAAGGAAAGCGTCTTTAACAAATGGTGCTGGCATAACTGGATGTCAACCTGTAGAAGAATGAAAATAGATCCATATCTATCACCATGCACAAAACTCAAGTCCAAATGGATTAAAGACATCAACATCAATCTGTTCCCCTTTGAACCTGATAGAAGAGAAAGTGGGAAGTAGTCTACAAGATATAGGCACAGGAGGCCACTTCCTAAGTAGTTCCCAGGTGGCACAGACAATAAGAGAAACAATGAATAAATGGGACCTGCTGAAACTGAGAAGCTTCTGTAAAGCAAAGGACACTGTCAGTAAGACAAAAAGGCTGCCTTCTGACTGGGAGAAGATCTTCACCAACCCCTCATCAGACAAAGGTCTGATCTCCAGAATATACAAAGAACTCAAGAAACTAGACACTAAAACTCTAATTAACCCAATTAAAAAATGGGGTACTGATCTGAACAGAGAATTCACAACAGATGAACTTCGAATGGCCAGAAGACACTTAAGGTCATGCACAACCTCCTTAGCGATCAGGGAAATGCAAATCAAAACCACTTTGAGATACCATCTTACACCTGTCAGAATAGTTAAAGTTAAAAACACCAATGATAGCCTATACTGGAGAGGATGTGGAATGATGGGAACACTCATCCATTGTTGGTGGGAATGCAAACTTGTGCAGCCACTGTGGAAATCAGTGTGGCGGTTTCTCAGGAAACTGGGAGTCAACCTCCCTCAGGACCCAGCAATTCCTCTCTTGGGAATAAACCCTAGAGATGCCCAAACATACTACAAAAGCGTTTGTTCAACTATGTTCATAGCAGCACTATTTGTAATAGCCAGAACCTGGAAACAGCCTAGGTGTCCCTCAATAGAAGAATGGTTAAAAAAGGTGTGGAACATATACACATTAGAGTTTTACTCAGCGGTAAAAAATAATGACATCATGAATTTTGCATGCAAATGGATGGACATAGAAAACTCTTTACTGAGTGAGGTAAGCCAGACCCAAAAAGAGGAACACGGTATGTATTCACTCATAAGTGGATTCAAACCATAATTAAAGGTCTTTGAGCCTATTATTCGTGATCCTAGAGAAGCTAAATAAGAAGACGAACCTGATGAAGATTATTTAGCTATCCGCCAGGAGGTAGGAAATAGTCAAGAGTCCCAGGTAACCTTGGGTGCATGGGGGTGGGGTGGGAGGGTTGTTGGAAGGGGAGAGGGTTAGAGAGAAGGGAGTAGGGGAGGAATGGAGAAAGCTCGGTTGACCGGGATGGGGGGAAGGTATGATGGATGAATGTGGGATCAGGGAAGAATATATTTCAACTAAGGTAGTCATATTAGAGTTTACAGGAAACTTCATTGTATATGGGATCCCAGGTCCAAGGAGAGATCCCCAGATTGTTCTCTGGACAGAGGAGGGGGTGCCTGAACCGGCCTTGGCCCTGACCATACTGATGAATATTTTGCTTATCACCATAGATCCTTCATCTGGTGTTGGATGACGATACAGATGGAGGCCCGCGTTGGAGCACCGAACTGAGCCCCCCAAGATCCAAATGAGGAACAGAAGGAGGAAGAAAAAGACGAAGGACTGCGAGGGATACTATCACCCACTGATACAAGGGGTCGGATCTAATGAGAGTTTACCAAGGCCAGATGGACCGTGACTGAACGAGCATGTGATCCAACCAGATTCTCTGAATGTGGCTGGATTTTCTGAATGTGGCTGGCCTGCAGTCTTTCTGAGAAGCCATTGACAATGACACTGGGACTTGTTTCCTCTGCATATACTGGATTTTTGGGATCCAGTCTGTTTGGATGCTCACCTTCCTGGACCTGGAGGGAGGGGGGGAGGAACTTGGACTTCCCACAGGGCAGGAGACCCTGACTGCCCTTGGGGACAAAGAGGGAGGAGGAGAGGGAGGGGGGGAGTGGTAGGGCGTTGGGAGGAGGGGCGTAAATGGAAACTTTTTATAATTTAATAAAATTACTTTAAAAAAAATAAAATAAAAAAATAAAATAATGACAAGAAAAAGTGAACTAAGCCACAAGTCCATGGTGAGTAGCCTGTTTTTAGTGCTAATCACTAATGGGAGGACCAGGGATTTCAGGACTGGGCTCCTTTGCAAGAGCTGCAGGATCAGGGCAGTGTTGGTATTCATGGACACAGAGAAGACTCATTTGCATGTCTTCCTGCTATAGAAAGCACTGGAGTGGGATCTCAAAGGAAGGCTTTTCTCAGAGCAGATAATAGTAATCAAAAACAATGAGGACATTTCTAGAAATTGACATAGTGTTGAAGTTCAGTATTCATCCTTTTCTGGGTGAGGATTCATCACCTCTTGTTCTCTTTCGTGCAATAGCACAGAACTTGCTTTTTTCCCGTGATATATGGCTCCATTGTATAAATGTATAACTAAAGAGTTCCACACACATCTCTGTTTCTATACACAAGCTCATCCTTTCCCATTGTCTGGACTGGAAATTGCTACTCCCTGTTGTCTCTCTTAGACAGGGTCAGAACTACTTATCTAAGATCTTTGCAGAATTTCTTGTCTTTTATGGGAATACCTGTGAATTTTCTGAATTTTAATTATTTCTGAGACAATGCTGTTTCCGGGCAAAAGGAGACTTAGAAATGAGACAAGTCTTGTCAGTGTCTCACTATCACTTTGCAGTTACATATTTCTATTTTCATCAAACTCATTTTCCGCATCCTTGTGTTCTGTCTTTGATTCATTTAAACTCTCTAACATCTTCTTCATGTTTACACAAGACAACTCATGACTGCTTTTATTTTGTTTTAACCTGGTTTTTATTTTATCCTATTAATATAATTAGCATATCACAGGATTTTGATTAAGTTTTAGGATGACCTTGCTTTTTTTATTTGTTAACATTTTCTTAAATTCTCTTCTTTCCTCCCTACCCATTACCTTTCTCTCAGCACACCTCACTTTTGTTTTCTCATCATCAGTATAACCCTGCCTTTGGTAATCTTTGTTTCTCACATAAAATGTTTTCCCTTCCTAGGGTTTCCATTCTTGTTCCAAAATCTACAAAACAGAAGCAAGAACACCAAACACGTAATATAGGTTCTAAAGTGATCAAAACAGGCAGTGTTCCTCCCCCACTAATCTTTATTCTACTGTTTGACACACGAATTTCCAGTGTCATGCATGTTTCTCCTAGGTTGAATGAACACAGAGGAAGAGGAGGCAGAAAGAATATAAAAGGTGGAGCATGGGGAGCAGTGCTGTGAAATCCTGTGTACAGGATGTTTCATGGTAATCACATTTATGAACTCATAATGACTGTTGTTTCGTGTGTAAGCCCTACTAAGAACAAGTCTGGCAAAACCCTAATGGAGATTATTTTCAGACATTACCTCTTACTGAGGAGCTGTTGGATGTAGACTATACCTGGAGAGGAAGAATGCTTGTCTTCTGAGTTGTAGTCATTGGTATTTTCCTATGATATAGTGCTTGTCTTCCAAAATATGCATAAATGGGCAACATTAACTGATCTTCTAAATGTCATTAAGTGGTGAGAAACATACATAGGGGAGAATATGAAAGGAAGTTGAAGGGGAAATAGCATTGAGATGTGATCATATTTAACTGTATACAAGCAGAGTACACAATTCTTTAAAAGAAAGAAAAATAGTACCAACTGAATAACTGAAAGTTTTAAAGAAGCTTTTACTTAATGTGATGTGCAGCGGGTAGTCAAGACAACCCTCAGTAAAAAGAATGATGATGAAGGCATAATACACATTATTTCAGTTGCTACACTGCAGTTACCATGATAATAAATTCAGCTTGGGATCAGTACAAAATAAGAGAGAGAGAGACAGAGAGAAAGAGAGAAAGAGAGACAGACAGACAGACAGACTGAGAGAGAGAGACAGAGAGAGACAGAGACAGACAAAGAGAGAGACATAGACAGAGACAGACAGAGACAGAGACAAAGACAGAGACAGAGACAGAGCATCTGGAAGAAGAAGTAGAGACCTAATGAGGTGGATTATATTTAGGGGGTGCCAAGACTAAAATGAGTATTAGCTAGGTCATGAAATGGTTTATTTTACCCTTCAAGGGCCATCAGGACAGGCTGAAACAGGACATTGGAATATTTGAACTGCAAAAACCCAATAGAATTTTTGCAGTGTAAAGGCTAATGGCTAAGTTTGGAGAAGAACACAGGGGCCAGAAGGAAAAGAAAATTTACTACTTGCTTTTTCTTGCCAAATCAGGCAACTGAAGGACAAATGGTTGGTGAAAATATAACTGTAGAGAATCTTAACTGGGAGGACCTGACACTGAAACAGTGCAGTGCAGCACTGACAAGGGCTTTATGAGATTGCTTAGTGGAGATGTACACAGAGTAAAATGTGCAAGATCATTCATTGTGTTGTTGTGCTGGCTTAGTGAGACAAGTGCAGGGCCCTTGACACTCTGTGCTTATTATATGGGGACTGATCAATAAAGAGAGAACAGTAAGAGAAATACAAGATACTGGTTGAACAGTTGATGGGGATTTGGTATTCTCTATTGGTAATGGTGCTTAAAAGGAGGAGGTGTGTTACTAGGCCTCCCTGGCCAATAACACAATTGTAGGATTTCTAGAGGGGGAGGATGACAATAAACATAAATTTTTATGTTTCATGAATTTGATAAAAACATCTCTAATTAATATTTCTTGAATATCTGCTGAGTTTCAATATAGTGAGTAGCAAAGATTATTCATACCATAAATTCCCCACCATAGAAGACACAGGTGTTTGACCATGAAGGCTGAAGACAAACAAGCTATAAGCATAGAAAATTATAAAAATTATAAAATTCCAGTCAGCATCTTTCTAAAGAGGAACGAGCCAGAAAAAATCATCCAGAAACTTAATTAATTCAGTATATGAACCTCTAAGTGACAAGTAAAATTCTATGATGTATTATGAATGGGAACTTCAGGGGAGAAAGAAATGTTTTACTCTCTTACACAACAATGATTTCACAATGTTGTTTACTCACACAACAACTATTGTGATGTCCAAGATGTACATTAGTTATCAGAGATTATAGTATGCTGAAAAGACCTCAATAGGTTTCTTGTTAAAATTCTGACTAATGTAACTTCTGTCCACACTTTTATTCACAGTCATGCTCCATGCTAATAAAACATAGAATTAGGACCATGGGAATGTGAGAGGGAGAAGCACCATTCATTGAGGGTGTCTGTATGGAACATCACACCTCAGGCTTTCTGACGTAGAATCCAGGTGGAGAGACAATGTCACTGTAGTATCAGGAAATGAACATGGAATGAAAAACATCTATTTTAAATGAAAATGCCACCGTATTTCCACATTACTCATTTAAAGATTGCTCATCACATGGCCTTTGATTCTAATTCTCTGAAGCTCTTTAGTTACCAATGTCAAGCAGATCCATGTACGTATAGAATGGTGTTGTGACATTTAATTTGTACTTTAAAAAATAAAACTTGGCTGAGGAACAGAAGAGTAATACAGCCACATGGGTCAGCCTTATAGAACAGGCAGCAATGAAAAACACCTGAAATCCCAATAGCCACAGTAGATTGCCATAGAAAAAGGACAATAATGATGCACACTCTTAATCGCAGAACTGGAGAGAATTATAAAAGAGGAGACAGTTCTCATTCTAAGACTCATTCTGAGTATCCTGGAGGCAGGTTCACCATTTCTGACTGAAATAGAGGAAAGAGCCAGTGGATGGCAGTTTTGCTTTTCTGACCTTCATGTTCAACCCCAATTTCTGTCTCTGAGTTTTACATATCATGCCTCATTTGGCGCCCAACTTTAGCGATACAAATTCACCAATGAGCCATTTGCCTGAGACTTTTTAGGCACCAACTCAGGCCAGAGATGGGAGTGGAATTCCAGCTCTACGAGTTAGAGCACAAATCTGTGCTCCCAGCTGACATCCTCCCAACTTAACTTCTTCTCCTGCTGATTCTGCTGCTGCGCTGTCCTTGCTGATACTCCATGGCATATCACACAGCTTCCTGGGGTGTTCCAGAGCTTCCTGAAGCTTTTCCTCTATCTCACATACATGAATCCTCTTTGGCCACCTCAGGTTGCCCTGACTCCTGTGACATGTTTGCAACTGCTCTATAGCTGCCCTGACCTGTGTCTGTTTAATAAAATTCTGTTCAGTTTGGTTTAGAGTTCTGCTTAGAAAACATGCAGGTTTTTCTGGCCCAGTTTTGTTACATCTTAAAAGACTCAAGTTACTCAGGACTTTAAGAGAGATAGATCATAGGATAAACACACTCTTTTGACTATTTGTAAACCTCTCCTAAGATAATATCCCAATCCAGAATTTTTTTTTGGTTTTTCGAGACAGGGTTTCTCTGTAGCTTTGGTGCCTGTCCTGGAGCTAGCTCTTGTAGACCAGGCTGGCCTGGAACTCACAAAGATCCGCCCGCCTCTGCCTCCCGAGTACTGGACAGAATTATTTTTTTAAGACAGAGTTTCTCTGTGTAACACTCCTTGTTCTAGAACTAGCTCTTGAAGACCAGGCTGGCCTCAAACTCACAGAGATTTGCTTACACATTACTTCCAAGTGCTGGGATTAAAGACATGTGCCCCACTGCCTGGTTCCCAATCCATGAATTTAGTCACCTTTTCATTTCTATTATTGATGGAATTCTAGGAGAGGAATGTGACCTACCTGAGAAATATAATTCTTATCCATAGCTCCTATCAGTTTGGTAATTCATATCATATATTTAGAAAAATGATTTGATAACAGACCAAAATGAGAAACTTTTGGAAATCATGCAATTTCCTCAGACTGGTAACCATAAGTTAGCAGAAAAGATTCATGCCATTTAGAATGATAATCTTAATTTGACAGGCAAAAATTCAATCCATATCTATGGGCAATGAAACCTTACAAAATGATACTGAGAGATTATACAAAAAGGTTCATATTGTTGACAATCAAGATCTATTAAAAATTCATGAAAAGTAACAGATATAACATCAGTCCGGAAAGAGTATCTACATACCATCCAAATAATCTGTAAGAATGAGAAGATATCATTAATGAAAATAATTAAAAACTTGGAATCATATGTATATGATCAGAACTAGAGATTAATTGATTTGAGGAAATATTTAGAAATAATCACAGGTCAAGAAATTCAGACTTTAGAAAAGACAAGGATAAAAAAGATTTCAATCAATTGAAGAACTTGTTAGAACTGAACTTGTTAAACAAGAATAGGAGAAACAGACAAAAGACAATAGTGAAGATGTAGCAACACCAGCATCTCTCAGAGTAAGAGATGACTTAAAAGTGTTTTTCTGTTATTATTTCTAAAAAGCCAACAAATATTACATACCCAAAAGGATATAGAAAATGTAAATGGGAGCCTATACATATCAAAGATCAGAAAGATACTGGGCAAGCAGTAATATCTTGTGGAATGTACTCATCATATGTGAAGGAGCTGATAAAGACATGGGTTTCAAAAAATAAGTTTACTTCACATAATTGGCTTCAACTAGTCTCAGCTGTACTAGACCATGGTCTGCAGCTTAAGTGAATGAGTTATTGGAGAGAGAGAGCTAAGGCCCTTGGATATCAAGACAGTCAGATGTTTTTCAGGCCTCCCAAGATCAAATTTTTGTGAGGGCCCTTGTGGTGATCCAGATAGTCAAGGTACACACAATTAAGACATGTTGTCCCTCTGTCATTCATCATCCTTGACAGGTTGGAAAAAGATTTGAGAATCAAGAAAAAGAATTGAATCATATACGAAGGTTATAAAAGCCCCAAGGGAATTCTTTAATGATTTTGGCAATGATTAACTAAAATGGTACAATTAGGGGACTCATCAGAACTTCTGACTGGGAGAAGATCTTCACAAATCCCTCATCAGACAAAGGTCTGATCTCCAAAATATACAAAGAACTCAAGAAACTAGACACTAAAACTCTAATTAACCCAATTAAAAAATGGGGTACTGAACTTAACAGAGAATTCACAACAGATGAACTCCGAATGGCCAAAAGGCACTTAAGGTCATCCTCAACCTCTTTAGCGATCAGGGAAATGCAAATCAAAACAACTCTGAGATATCATCTTACACCTGTCAGAATAGCCAAACTCAAAAACACCAATGATAGCCTATGCTGGAGAGGATGTGGAGTGAGGGGAACACTCATCCATTGTTGGTGGGAATGCAAACTTGTGCAGTCACTGTGGAAATCAGTGTGGTGGTTTCTCAGGAAACTGGCCAAGCATCTGAAATTACAGGAAAACTGCTAATATGTAACTGATGTAGTGCCGACATATGATTTGTAATCAAGGCCAAGGAAGTCTCCAAACAAAAGAAGTGCAATTTTATATTGTGTGTTTCTGTGACTTAGCGGTACTTCTTGGCTTGTAGTTTATAAGCCTTTTCCGAGTAACTGATTGGGAAGTCAGTCAGTCTTCTGTTTGATGGATAATAGTGGTGTGATTTTGAAAAAGAAATGAAATTCATAAATCATCAAAAGTTTTTGCTATTGTTTTTAGTTTTATCTTGAATGACTATATCTCTTTAAGTTCATATTTTTATGTTAGTATCTGTTACTTCAGCATCTAAAGAAGGAAAGCACTTGCCTCTCAGGTCACCCTATGACTTGGTGGACTGCAAAGATAACTGGCTTCAAATCCACTAAAAAAAAAATAAAAAAAAATCTAACCACAAGAATCATTTTATTATGATTATATAGTTTTAAATCATATAAATTTATAAAAATATGTATGCCATTATATAAAATTAAAACTTTCATTTTTAACTAATGATGATCTCTTCAAAAACCCATTAACTTGGAATTTGAATTCAGAGGTTTTAAATGCTTTATATTTTTGTAAGTGATATTTTATTTATTTATTTATTTATTTATTTTTTATTAACTTATAAAAGTTTCCACTTCCATCCCTCCTGTCAATACCCTCCCACTCTCACTACTCACTCTCCCCCTCCCTTTCCTGTAGTAAGAGCAGTCAGGGTTTCCTGCCCTGTGGGAAGTTCAAGTTCCTGTCCACTCCGTCCAGGTCTAGGAAGGTGAGCATCCAAACAGACTAGGATCCCAAAAAGCCAGTACATGCAGAGGAAACAAGTCCCAGAACCATTATCAATGGCTTCTCAGACAGTCCCCATGTCAGCCACACTCAGAGAATCCGGTTTGATCACATGCTCATTCAGTCCCAGTACAGCTGATCTTGGTGAGCTCTCATTAGATCAGTCCCCTTGTATCAGTGGATGAGCACACCCCTCACGAACATGATTTCCTTGTTAATGTTCTCCCTCCCTCTGCTCCTCATCTGGACCTTGGGGGCTCAGTCCAGTGCTCCAATGTGGGTCTCTGTCTCAGTCTCCATCCATCGTTTGATGAAGGTTCCCTCTGATCCTGACTTTCTTGTTCATTTTCTCCCTCCTTCTGCTTCTCATTTGGACATGGGGGCTCAGTCCAGTGCTCCAATGTGGGTCTCTGTCTCAATCTCCATCCATTGTCAGATGACTGTTCCCTCTGATCCTGACTTCCTTGCTCACGTTTTCCCTCCTTCTGCTTATCATTTGGACATAGGGAGTTAAGTCCAGTGTTCCAATGTGGGTCTCTGTCTCTATGTCCATCCATCGCCAGATGAAGGTTCTATGGTGATATGCAAAATATTCATCAGTATGGTTATGGGCCAAGGCCAGTTCAGGCACCATCTCCTCTGCTGTCCAGGGAACAATCTGCGGAACTCTCCTTGGAACCCCTTTAGAATCAAGTCTCTTGCAAACCATAAAATGGCTCCCTTAGTTGAGATACATACTTCCCTGCTTCCATATCCATCGTTCGTCCCTCCCCCCATCCCATTTCCCCAAGCTTTCCCCAATCTTCCCCTACTCCCTTCTCTCTAACCCTCTCCCATTCCTTCCCTCCACCCCTCATGCACCCAAGGTTGCATGGCAATCTTGTCTACATCCAATTTCCAGGAGGATAACTATATGATTTTCTTCAGGTTCACCTTCTTATTTAGCATCTCTAGGATCATGAATTATAGGTTCAAAGACTTTAATTATGGCAAGAATCCACTTATGAGTGAGTACATACCATATTCCTCCTTTTGAGTCTGGGTTTCCTCACTCAGTAAAACGTTTTCTATTTCCATCCATTTGCATGCAGAATTCAAGATGTCATTGTTTTTTACCGCTGAGTAAAACTCTAGTGTATATATGTTCCACACCTTCTTTAACCATTCTTCTATTGAGGGGCACTTAGGCTGTTTCCAGGTTCTGGCTATTACAAATAGTGCTGCTATGAACAAAGTTGAACAAATGCTTTTGTGGTATGATAGGGTATCTATTGGGTATATTCCCAAAAGTGAAATTGCTGGGTACTGAGGGAGGTTGACTCCCAGTTTCCTGAGAAACCGCCACACTGATTTCCACAGTGACTGCACAAGTTTGCATTCCCACCAACAATGGATAAGTGTTCCCCTCACTTCACATCCTCTCCAGCATAGGCTATCATTGGTGTTTTTGAGTTTCCCTATTCTGACAGGTATAAGATGGTATCTCAAAGTTGTTTTGATTTGCATTTCCCTGACCTCTAAGGAGGTTGAGCATGACCTTAAGTGTCTTTTGAACATTCAAAGTTCTTTTGTTGAGAATTCTCTGTTCAGTTCAGTACCCCATTTTTAATTGGGTTAATTAGAGTTTTAGTGTCTAGTTTCTTGAGCTCTTTGTATATTTTGGAGATCAGAGCTTTGTCTGATGAGGGGTTGGAGAAGATCTTCTCCCAGTCAGAAGGTAGCCTTTTTGTCTTACAGAGAGTGTCCTTTGCTTTACAGAAGCTTCTCAGTTTCAGGAGGTCCCATTTATTCATTGATTCTCTTATTGTCTGTGCTACTGGGGTTCTACCTATGAAGTGGTCTCCTGTGCCTATGTTTTGTAGACTATTTCCCACTTTCTCTTCTATCAGGTTCAATGTGATCAGATTAATATTGAGGTCTTTAATCCATTTGGACTTGAGTTTTGTGCATGGTGATAGATATGGATCTACTTTCATTCTTCTACAGGTTGACATCCAGTTATGCCAGCACCATTTGTTAAGGATGTTATCCTTCTTCCATTGCATACCTTTAGCCCCCTTGTCGAAAATTTGCCACTATTTTAATGATTATTATTGCAACATTTTTATGGGCAAGATTAGACTGAAATTCTCTTTCTTATTAATGCCTTTGTAGGGTCTAGGTATCAGGGTGATTGTAGAAAGAGCTTGGCAATGTTTCTTCTGATTCTATTATGTGGAACAATTTGAGGAGTATTGGTATTAGTTCTTCTTTGAAAATCTTGTATAATTCTCCACTGAAACCATCTGGTACTGGGATTTCATTGGTTGAGAGACTTTTGATGATGGTTTCTATTTCTTCAGTTCTTATAGGTCTATTTAATTTGCTTATCTGGTCTTGATTTAATTTTTGTAAGTCATATTTATCTAGAAAGTTGTCCCCTTTCTTTAAGTTTTTCAACTTCATAGAGTACAGGTTTTTGAAGTATGACATGAAAATTCTCTGGATTTTCTCCATGTCTGTTTTAATGTCTCCTTTTCATTTCTTATTTTGTTAATTTAGATCTTCTCTCTCTGCCTTTTGTTCAGTTTGGATAATGTTTGCAAATTTGGTTGATTTTCTCAATGAAGCACCTCTTTGACTCATTGATTCTTAGTATTGTTTTCTTTGTTTCTATGTTGTTGATTTCAGCTCTCATGTGTTTATTTCCTGTTGTCTACTACTGCAGAGTGAGTTTGCCTTTTTTCTTCTAGAGTCTCAAGGTGTTCTGTTAACTCACTAGTGTGGGATTGGTCCAGTTTCTTAATGTAGGTATTTAGAGCTTTGATTTTTATTATAAACAGTGTTTTTATTATGTCTCATAATTTGTGTTTATTGTGTGACAATTTATTAGAAAATCTTTCATTTCTTCCTTTATATCTTTTTGATGCATTAATGATTCAGGTGAGCACTGTTTAATTTTCGTATCTTTGTGAGCATTCTGCAGGTAGTGTTGCTGTTGAATTCTAATGTTAAATCATGGTGATCTGATAAGATAAATGGCATTACTTCAATTTCTGCATCTGGTGAGGTTTGCATTGTTACCTAGCATGTGGGCAATTTTTGAGAAGGTTCCTTGAGTTACTGAGTAGAAGGTATATTTTTTATGTGTGGATGGAATTCTATGTTGTTTAAACCCATTTGATTCATAACATCTGTTAGTTACCTTATTTCTCTGTTAAGCTTTAGTCTGGCATACCTTTCCAATGGTCAGAGTTGGGTGTTGAAGTCTCCCATTTAAAGTGTGTGGAGTTTAATGAGTAATTTAAGCTTTAGTGGTCTTTCTTTTACATATGAGGGTATGCTTGTATGTGGCATAGATGTTCAGTATTGAGCATTCCTCTTGATTGGATTTTCGTGTGAATAATATGAAATGTTCTTCTTTGTCTTTTTTTATTGATTTTAGTTTGAAGTCTATTTTCTTAGATAGTAGGATAGTTACACCAGCATGTTTCTTAGGTCCATTCTAATATGCATCAGAAGGATGTCTTCATATCCAATCTGTTAGCCTGTTTGTTTTTATAGGTGTCTTTATTACATTTATATTAAGTGTTATTAATGACCAGTGATTGCTAGCTCCTGTTATTTTAGTTGTCATTGTTGGTGATGTCATTTTCTGTATGTTTTCCTTTGGAATTTGCTGCTGTGAGATCATCTATTGCCTGTGTTTTTGTAGGTGTAGCCTTGGATTGGAGTTGTCCTTCTAGTATTCTGTGTAGGTCTGGGTTTATGACTAGGATTTGGTTAAATCTGGTTCAGTTGTGGAATATCTTGTTTTGTTCATCTATGGTGATTGAAAGCTTTGTGTGGCATGGTAGTCTGGACTGGCAACCATGGTTTCTTAATGTCTGCATAATGTTTGAGTAGAACCTTCTGGCTTTCATTGTTTCCACTGATAATTCAGGTACAATTCTGATATGTCCGGTTTCATATGTTACTTTCCTTTTTCTTTGCATATCATAATATTCGTTCTTTATTCAGAATGTTTAATATTTTGATTATTTTGTGGCAAGGGAACTTTTTTTGGTCCAGTCTATTTGCTGTTCTGTGTGCTTCTTGTATCTTCATATGCATATCTTTGTTTAGGTTGGAAAAGTTTTTTTCTATGATCTTGTTGAATACATTTTCTGTGCCTTTGAGCTGGATTTCTTCTTCTACACCTATTATTTTTAGGTTTGGTCTTTTCAAGGTGTCCCATATTTTCTAGATATCTTTTGTTAAGCTTTTGTTAGAAATTATGTTTTCTTTGACCAATGAGTCTCTTTCCTCTGTTGTTTCTTCATTGCTTGAGATACACTCTTCCATCTCTTGTACCCTGATGTTTATGCTTACATTTGTGGTCCTTATCATTTCCTTTTATCTTATTCTTCTATATTTGCCTCAGCTTGTATTTTATTTATTATCTTTATTTCAAGTTTTGAGTCTTTATTCATTTCTTTCACTTCCTTGGTTTCTTTTTCTTAAAGTGATTTTTTGATTTCTTCCAATTTTTTGTTTTTCTTTTCCTCCATTTCTTTGAAAGAATTTTTCATCACCTCTTTAAGGGCCTCAAACATTCTTTAATAGTTATTTATAGGTCATTTCCTTCGGCTTCATCTATATTTGGTTGTTCAAGTCTTTCTATTGTAGGGCCACTAGTTTTTATTGTTTCTCTTTGTGGTGTTGAATATATTCTTACCTGTCTACCCATCTTTTTCTCTAATTGATGTAGTTGAAGCTGTCGTGTCTCTGGTGATCAATCTTCCAGGTGCCATTGGATCCAAGGATCAGATAGTTGTTCCTTGTAGTGCAGTCAGGGTCTCAGTTCCAGGCACCCGCATGGTCACTCAGTATTCCTGGATTTTGCTCTGAACTCTCTGAGGTCACTCTGCAATACCAGGTGTCTATCATGACTGCTCCCATGAAGGTTACTTGCTTGTTGCTGCTTACACTGAGGTCACTGGCATGGGCTTCCTCCTGTCGATCTCACTATCTGAGGCCTACCTGGTGGAGGTTGCTGGTTTGGGGCTTCCAGGGCAGAGGTTGCTGGTTCAGGCCTGCTACCTCAGAGGTCCTGGATTCATCTTGGGTATTGCAAATGTCTTTGACATGGGCCTGTTCCCTCAGTGGTGGCTTCCTTGTAACTGCTCCTGTGTAGGCTATTGCCTCAGGCCTACTTAAGTGGAAGTCACTGGCTCAAACCTGATCCTCTGGTGGTCACTGCATTGGTCCTGCCCTGACTGGGGTAACAGGTTCAGGCTTGCTCCCATGGAGGTCCTTGGCTCAGGCCAGTTGAAGCAGATGTCCCTGGCTTGTGCCTGCTCCTTTGCAGTTGGCTGACTTGTGTCCAGTCTTGCAAATGTCTCCGGCTTGTGCTTGCTCTTTCAGCAGTTGCTCCCTTGGAAGGACTGAGGCCGCAGGCCTGCTACAGTTGAGATTGCTAGTTCAGGCCTGCCAAAGCGGTGATCACTGGCTTGCGCCTGCCATGACAGTGGTCGCTGGCTCAGGCTTGCTACCTCAGAGGTTGCTGATTCATGCCTGCTCCTACAGAGGTCTCTGGTTTGGGACTGCTCCCTCAGTAGTGGCTCCCTTGCAGCCCTTTCTGCTCCTGTAGAGAATGCGACCTCAGGTCTGCTCTGGTGGTGGAAGTCACTGGCTCAGGTCTGTGTCTGTAGATGTCCCTGGCCTGGATCTCATTCCACAAAGTTCTCTGGCTCAGGCCCACTCACTCTGAGATCCCTGACTCGCACCTGGATCCCCAGAGGCCTGCTTCCTCAGAGGGTGCTCCCTTGTACTTGCTTCTATGCTTCTATGCTTTTTTTCAGGAGTGGTTTTATTCATTTTCTTCTCTCCCAAGTCAAGGTATATTTTTAAACACACTGGAGCCATTTAGAGGCTTATTTTTCTCTATCTGTTTTTATTATATATCTGTCTGTTTTGAAGCACATTAATCTTTAATCTGCTTAGCAATAAGGCTAGAATTAAAGCTGTGACCTTGGTGGCTGTCTCCACCACAATTCTCATCTTGTGGAGAGTCTACCTTCATGGTAGGGGTACTGGCCAGGGTTACCTGTATTTCCACAAATCTGCAGAGTTTCTAGGTCCATGCCACCACCAAAAAGTCTAAAATCAGTTGCTCATGGGCATCATTTAAATGTTTTGTGGCAGAACCTCTTAAAAGAGCCGAGATGTTTTTGCTGCCAACACTGAGTCAGGAAGTTTCTCTTAAAGGAGCCACACCTCTGCTTGCCTCTAGCAAGCATAGCCTACTGGAGTAAAAACGATTACCAAGAAACTGCACTTGACTCTCATCTTATTTGTCTGGAATCCTTTCATTAATGCCTTCTCAGGCTTTATGTGGAATTCTTGCTATACATTTTTGGTGCCTTCTGTTGACAAAACTTTCTGTCCAACCTAGTTCTGTAGAAATTCCGTCCCAAATAAACACACAGAGGCTTATATTTATTATAATCTAGTCGGGTTATTGTTCAGACTTACAATTAACTAAGACTTATGGTGTAAGATCTCCTGTAATTATTGTTTATATTTAGTCATATGACTTGGTACCTTTTCTCAGTTTGGCATTCTCACCTTACTTCTTCTTCATTTGAATGGTGACTGATTGACTGCCTAGGCTGATTGCCCTGCCTATACTTTCTGTTGAGCTATTTGCCAATATACATTTTATTAAACCAATATGAGGGTCAAGACTTTTCAGTGTACAAGAGCATTATCTTACAGCAAAGCTACCTGTACCTGGGACAGGATGCCTGGAGACAGGAAGAATCAGACACCATCAGTCTCACACTGTCACAACCTCTACGTTGGCACATATGTGGCATGGAGAGAGAACATCTAGGCCATCTTCCTTCCTCAGGAAACTCAGCCTTGTGTGAGAAAAAGCAGTGAAGTCCCACAGATCAGGAAGGGATTTAACTTAGAGCAGGATTTTGGATTAGGATGTGGGGAATCATCCCTGCCTTCATAAGGGAGGAAGTTAGATATTGACTCCTTTTTCTTGTTCCAGGGTGAAAATCAGTGATCCTGTGTTCTTGTTATCTGAGTGTGGAATAAAGAAGCATGTAGACTGGGGAGTCACTGGAAACACATCAGGGTTTGACCCTTCCTTCTCACTGCAGAGCTGCCTCGACAAGTGTGGACTTGTGCATGTAGTTACAGGTGCTGTGGGTTCATGAGTGTGGCTGCCTTGTCATGCCTGGAAAACACTGTTTCAATGACATCATCCCTTAGTTCTGCCTTGTAAAGCTCTTTTTATTTCTCTTTTATTATTGATGCCCAAATTTTGGAAAGTGAAGGAATGGTTGAAATGTTCCATTTAGACTGAGGACTTCAGTCCTATTCTCTAAATGTGTGCTAGTTAGGTCTCTGTATTAATAAACACCTTCATAAATCAGAGTTTTGAATTAGCTGAAGAAATGCAATGATATATGTTATAAATTTTAAATTCTTAAGGGGTTGTTTAATACAATGTCCATTTAACAGAATAATAGTGTTAAATTATCTCCTAGGGCTTTTGATCTACCATGTCATGGGTTCTTGGACTGGTTCTTGGAACCAGATATAATTTCAAGTTTTTGGAGGTGGGCCTAAAATCCAATAACAAATATTTAGTCATTCCCATAACATTTATGACACTATTGAATCAGTGTGCATACATTGTCAGACTCTTTACTGTTGTAGGTTATGATTCTTACTTATGAGACCCAAGGCCAGTGTCAGATATCCTCTCATGTTTTCAAACTTGCTTTCTCATGGGTGACTCAAACACATTTCCTGCTTCCTTCCCTGTTCTCAGAACTAGGATTTGTTCTTGTCTTTCTGAGCCTGTTACTGTATCACATTGTTCTTATATGTGGTCCTCACCTGCTTCTTGCCCCATCTTCCCTGTGAACTGCATAAGAAACACAAGGTGAGAATCCCACCTGGACACTCAGCTCCCCTGCCATCTCACCCAAGGTCTCCACACACTATTCACGTACTGCCATGACTTACACGCTCTTACAGGCATGCATGTGACAATGCCGTGGGGGACAGATATTGACTGTGGCCAAAATATTATTGTTTTATATATTATTATTGCTGTATCTAAAATATTATTTTGGGGTGATGACAATGAATTTGTTCCTCCTCCTGAGGTCACTGCAAACCTGCGGTCCCTCTTGGATTTGCAGAGGTCTCTGTTTGTTTTTAAATTTCCTTCCTTTATTCATTATTTTCTTATTATTATGACCTGGAGCAGCATATTAATAAATCCCTTTCACTAAATCGTAGTTTCCTTCTGCACCTGGGGAATCTAACTTGTACTAAAGTTCTGGAAGACAAACAAGACAAACACAGCACAGATGGATTTTATATTCACAGACCATGGTACAGTTACCGTGACTCGGAGAAGAGATGAGCACTGCCTTGGGAAGCTATTTGAAACATCAGATGTCTGACTCTGAGACCTTGGTTTGGCTGGACTGGGTGTTCCTGGGACATGGTGTGAGGGATGCAGAAGTTCACATATGAGGAGCATAGGCCTAAAATGCTTCTGATGAGAGTGTGGATGTGGGGGAGGTAATAGACTGCACAACTTTAACCACAGCTACACAGACTCATATTCACACATACAGTTCCACATTCTAACACACACTCATACACACTCACAGACACACATCCAACAGAGTCACATTTACAGATGAGTTCTCATATCTGAATACACACATAAACACACATACCAAAATTCATACTTACGGATACAGTCACAATCGCAACACGCATGTACTCACCGTCACACAATCACAGGCATACACATAGTCACACTCCCAGATAAGTAATGTCCCAGCACACACACGCACACACACACAAGGACACAAATAGTTCCAAGCACAGATGCAGTCCCACATCCCATCACAAACATACATCCATACCCCCCTCACACATGCACACTCACAAACTGACACAAAGCACCAAAGGCAGACTCAGAAACTTCCCCATTCACAACACCAGGGGTGGCTTTCTTCATTTCTTTCAACAGATCCACTCTGTCTGGCCTGGAATCACTGTTGACAAAGCTGCTCTTGAACTTCAAGACATACTTTTGCCTCTGTCTTCCTAGTGTCCAGATTAAAGGTATGTGGCACTGTGCTTGGCCATCAAACACAGATTTTTTTTTAAATATAATGATTTAATATCACTAAAAGTAGTTTCTTTATCTACAGAGTGTATTCTGAGCACTGTTTTCCTGCCCTCATCTCATCTGAGACTCTCCCCAGCACTCATCTTATCCAAATAATGTCATTTAAGTATTGAACTCATGGCATTTATACACACACACACACACACACGGCTTAAAATCCATGATTTCCAATTCATTTTGCTCAGAAAATGTAAATAATATCAAAACTTCAATTGAATAAAAACAATATTTAAGTATGTGTTGTCACTTGAAAGTGGACTTGCTTCCAATGGGTCATATGTTTAAACTTTGTTCTCTGTCTGATGCTGTGGAAAGCTTGAGAGGTGGTGCCTCAGGAGGAACTATGTTACTGGGTGGGGATCTTGAATTCTTATATACCAGTTCTCTCTGTGGTTTATTCTCTACTTGCAGAATGCAGGTGCAGTGGGAGAAATCCTGCATCCCATGTCTTTCTGTCATAATAGACTGTGCCCCTAACCCCCTCAGTCAGCTAGACTCCTTGTTTCTGCATTTGCTTCCTGTTAGCTATATTTCACAGAATAGGAAAACAGCCAGTGCAGCTATAAATGAAAAATATTTTATCTATAAGTGGCAGTACAAGCCTACATGGGAAGGGGTGATGTGATATGTAATGGCACGTGGCTTGAGCACTCAGCTACAAAGAGAGGTAAGGTGTTTGGAGCACAAATCTAATAAACATATTCAATGCATCAGAGACTTCAGAATTAGTCATGTTCCTCCAAGTCTCAGAGAACACTGAGGAAAGTGAGGCTGGAAGAATATAAGAGGTAGAAAACTGCCTCCATCAGATTGGTACCAAGCAAGACTGTAGGGCATTTTCTTGATTAAAAATTGATTTTGGAAGGATTAGGCAGATTAGAAAGTGCCATTCCTGGACAGCTGTTTCTGGATTGTATAAGAAAGCATGCTGAGCAACCATGGAGAGCAAGCTGGTGAACACTGATTTTGTGTGATTTTTGATTCAGTTCCCACTTTCAGTCTCTTGCCTTGTTACATGATTTGATTTTCCTCTATAATTATCTGTGAGAGCTATGATGGTATTATCCGTTCTCTTCCCATGATGCTTTTGGGCATGGTTTTTATCAAATAAAAAGTTATAGTCTAGAATAATTTAAAATTCTTTTGATGAGAGGACAGACATGGAAAACACAGTCAAATATACAATCATACTTATAAATACAGTCACATATCCCAACATACCACACAAACACATTACCAAACACACACAAACGCACAAACACACACATGCAGACACTCATCAAATGTACATTAAAAAAAAACATATTCACTGGTAGAAGGGCTGACTTTCTTTCTTACATTCCTTTGACTGGCACGTTTTGGTTGGCCTGGACTCACTATGAAGACCAAGCTGATATTGAACTATGAAAGATTTTCTAGCCACTGCTCCCATATCACTGGATTAAATGAATGCATCACTCTACCTGACATTCACATGAAGAGTATTAAAAAACTATTTATTTTTTGAAAATATTTACACACAATATGTTCTGATTGCTAATTCTCTCCTTCATTCCTTCCCAGGTATTTCTTCTCTCCCACATTGCCCAGTTGCACAACTGTAAGAATTTTTGGGACATTGAAGAGAATTGCCCCATGGTTTTCATTTTTATCTAGGCAACAAATGTTTCAAAAATCCATAATTGTCAAAATATTTCTTTTTTAAAATCATTATACATTTGTTCTTTTATAGATTACAAGATTTCTATTAATGTATACAATGTATAGTGAAACCATCCAGTACTAAGGAGATGGCTTGGACATTCAGTACTAAGGAGATGGCTTGGGAGTAAGGTGCCTGCCTCCCAATATGAATATCTCAGTTTGATTCTCAGTACTTAACTAGGAACCTGGGTATGATGGTTTTTCCTTATATTCCCATCAGTCAATAGATTGTGACAGGAGGCTCTTTGGGACATATATCTAACCATTCTATCTGAACATGTGAGATCCAATTTCAGTGTGAGAAATTATCTCAAAAAATAAGTTAATGGGCAATTGAGGAAGGTTTTTCTAATCAACATGTGGCTTCCACAGTCATACGCAAACATACACATATGCAGACACCATATCAGCAATGAGCATTTTCATTCATTCAAACATTTCCTTTTTTCTGGATTGAACTCATAGTTTGTAGATATTTAGAACTAGCTCATGAATGTCATGTCATGGAACTATGTGAAGAGCTAAAGTGTGTCAAGTGGCTAAACCACTATTATGTGAATCTAGAACTGAACTCTTGTAATGCACTGTGAACTTGTTCCCTCTCCACCTTGTTCCATCAACCCTTTCTACTCTAATGACTTTCAATCCCTCTGTAGTCATGACATTACCTCTATTAATGTGGGAAATTATATCTTTCTCTCTACAATTCTGATATTTTTTTTACTTGGACTTGGTTCTTGACCTTAATACTTTGCACGTTAGACACACACCTTAAAAAACAAAGATGTATGCCTAGCATTTTTTAAAAAAAGATTTTTAAAGAATAATCACTTTTATCTACAACACATAACATTTAGATGACAGCATTCATTCCTCCAGTTCTAGAATAAACACCGGCTACCCCCAATGTCCTCTTCTCATTGCACATCACTTAAGACAAAGATCATCATACAATAGAAAAATAAAATGTAAAGGATCGATGTTATGAGCATCAATATCAATAAGGCAGGAGTAGGGAGGTCAAATAAAACCATAACAAACCATAGGAGAGAGAGAGAGAGAGAGAGAGAGAGAGAGAGAGAGAGAGAGAGAGAGAGGAAAATGGCATGGAAGGGGAAGACGGAGAAGACGGAGAGGAGGAGAAGGAAGAAACTGTATCTTCTGCTGGTGGCTCCTATCCAGAGTCTGGACCACATCTGTGAAGATGGAAAATAATAACAGAGAGTGCACATGACCATTGTAGCGTCTGCCCCACACTGAAATGAGAAATGCAGAATCTACTGAGCTGTTTTTCAGTCTCTGGCATTCAGAGAGGAACTGGGAATCTGAGGCAGGAAGAGGAACTAGTATGTCTGGAGAGACTTGTTCAGGGGAAGAAGGTCCAGAACTTGAAGGAAAACCCCCTTTCCCAGTCCCACAGGACACATGACCTGAGCTCAGTTTTCCAAAGGTGTTGTGGTAACCTGTGTAATGTAATATTATGAGAAAATAAACATCTCCTGAGTAAACACATAAGCACTCAGAAAGAAACACAGAAACAAGGCACAGATTAACCTACACAAGTATAGACATACAAGAAAAGACAGACAGATGTGAATAAACAACTTGTGTTGCTTGAAAATGTTGTTTCTATCTGTCATTCATCCTACTTAAAATGTCAATATCATGATTGTTTATAATGTTCTGTGATTATATTCATTCATCAGACTACTCTCTCTCTTTTTCTTCTCACTACTTTGACTGTTCTGTCTTCTCCCACTCTCATGTCCCTTCTCTCTTCTCGTCTCCTCTGCTCCTCTTCCTTCCTGTTTGCTTCTTTCTTCTGCTCACCAGAAGTGAGATTCCTGGGTAACACGGTCTTACATGTGTAAATCTCTGAAGAACCACCATAGTATTTGTTAATGTCACTATAAAGTGATATTCACATCAATAAAGCACATGGATCCCTTCCTCTATATCCCTCACACACATTTCAATACTTTCCTTTAGCAAATGGCACTTGCACCATTGGTTACAGGGAACTTATACTTTAGGCTTTAATATCCTTGACTCTGATGATTAGAGATGTTGGCCTATGGAACGTCTTCCACCTACATGAATTTGTCAAGATGAAGGAGTGCAATCAGAGGATGGAGGGCAGGACATTGTCTGCCCATGAGGACATCACCTTTCATAACTGTGTTCCCCGAGCTTGTTTTACCTTGTGGACCCATTTCTAAGACAAGCGAGAGAAATGAGTTTTTATGAGAAGAAAAATGAGACTGATATCTTGAATGAGATAAATGGTGTTCTAACCTTTAACAAGGAGAATTGATGCTACAAGCACAATATTTATTAGTCAAAAATGGCTATATTTTTGAAATATTATGATTTGAATCAAGGTTTCGTACATACAACCCAAGAACTAAGCCATTGGTATAAGTCCCAGAACTGGATGAATAAAGAAATACTTTATTTTTAATTGTATATATACTCTTCTGTGTGGGTAGTGTAGTTATCATGAAGACAAACAGAGGGCACATGATTCTCTGTACTCACAGAAGTGCTGCCCTGAGACTTGGGTTAACACTTTCCAAGATATTTTGTTTCCTTAGAATCTGATACACTTCCCTAACCATAAGCACTTCTGCCCTACTTGATTATTTTCTTCTGGTCAGAGTGCATTCTGAATTTATAAGGTAACAGTACCATGAAAATATTTCTGTAGTTCAGTTTCTTGCCACAGAAGAACAACTGAATAGAATCTGTTAGCTTTGATCTCCATGACTGCAAAATGAATGGGTTTGCCAGAAAGAAGTTGTCCTATTTAAGGGGTGTGTAGATAGCATTATCACTGGGACTCTTTGGGCAACCAGTCAAGCCAGTTGACAAATTTCAGGCCCAGTTCTAGAATATATACTGCAGATTAATAGAGAAATACATCATATGTAATCATGTGCAGAGCGGGGAGGAGAGAGGGAGGGAGGGAGGGAGGGAGGGAGGGAGGGAGGGAGGGAGGGAGGGAGGGAGGGAGGGAGGGAGGGAGGGAGGAAGGGGACAGAAAGGTGCCAGAAGGAGAAAGAGAGGGAGAGCAAAAGAAAGAGAGAGTAAAGAGGCAGAGGGCAAAAACAGTAAGATAAACAAACAGAAAAGAATGTCACAATGGAAAATAGTTATTGAATAAAACTGAGAACACTTCAAGGATTACTGTAGAGAGAATGTTAGAATGTGATATGGAGATGCAACCCAGACACAGAGGAGTCCATCCCTTTATGCCTCTCTGAACAGGCTCCTCTTTGGCACAGTGCTCCGTGTGCTCTCAGCGCCCCCTGCTGGTCCTGATCACCTTGCATGGAGGTTTGTGTCTGAGCTCACAGTAGCTTTCACTCACTGTGTCACTTGCACAGTAATACATGGCTGTGTCCTCAGACTTCAAACTTCCCATTTCCAGGTATAGGCTGTTCTTGGCATTGTCTCTGGAGATGGTGAATCGGCCCTTCACAGCGTCGGCGTAGTGGATGTTATTACTATCATAAATAGATGCGACCCACTCCAGGCCCTTCCCTGGAGCCTGGCGAACCCAGTTCATCCAGTAGCCACTAATGGTGAATCCAGAGGCCACACAGGAGAGTTTCAGGGACTTTCCAGGTTGCACCAATCCTCCTCCTGACTCCACAAGCTGAACCTCACACTGGACACCTGCAAACAGAGATTCCTCATTAGACAACTCTCACAGAATCCAATTTTCTTTTTCCTCATGTACACAAATGCACACAGCATCTGGTCTCCATAAATTACCTTTTAAAACAATGGCAAGGAAAAGCCAACTGAGCCCCAAGTTCATGGTGAATGGTCTCTGACAAGTGGTGATCAGTGAATGAGAGGACCAGGGAACACAGGTCTGGGCTCCTCTGTATGAGTTGCAGAGTCAGGGCAGTGCTGGTTTTCATTGGCACAGAGAATCCTCATTTGCATGTCTTCCTGCTCTAGAGTTGGAGCCTTGGTGGAAGGCAGGGCTCATAACAGATATAAGGCATCAAAATCAACAATGACAGTTACAGAAATTGAAACAAAATTGTAGTTTTGGATTCACAATTTCCTTATGAAGAATTCACAGCACTCCAGTATTTCCTTTATGTGTGTGCTTACAGAACATGTGGATATTTGTTATCAGGTCTCCTTTGTACATATATGAAATTAAGTGTGCCAATCACAAATGTTTCTACACAGGAGCTCAGTTTTTCCTACAGTCTGGGCTGTAAATGGATTCTCCCTGATGTGGCTCTTTGATAAGGTCAAAACATTCAGATGCTGTTACCATAACTCAGTCTCTGTTGCAAGAACACTTGGGAATTTTCTGAATTTTACTTATTTTTGAGGCCATGCTGTCCTCATGCTACAGGAGAATTGAATCCTCTCCACTGCTTTGCACTTGCTAAGGAGACCTATGTCCATTAGCATCAAATGCACTTTTTTCCATTCTCTCTTTGATTCCTTTAAACTCCCCACTCCACTGTTATCTTCTGTCATCATTACTCCAGGCAACTCATGACTGTCTTTATTTTATGTTAGAATAGTTTTCATCTACCTAATAATATAATTGTCAAAACCAGAATTTTGATTAAATTTTAGGAAAACCTTATTGTTATTTAAGCAGTTGTCTGGTTTCCTCATACTCTTCTACTTTCCATCATCAGTGCCAGCGTTTACTTTAACAGCCCCAACATTACCTTGTGCTTCATTCTTGCCCCTCACTTAAGATGTCTTCCTTTCCTAGAGTTCCCATTCTCCTAACCAGGTCTACAAAACAGATGCCAGAACACCTGACACAGAGAATCTAGGTTCTGAATATGACAGAAAGAGGTAGTCTTTACCCTACTAAATATTTGTTATATTTTATGACATAACTGGTTCCAGTTCCAATTGCATTCTTCCAAGGCTCAGAGAACACTGAGAAGAAGGAGGTGGAAAGAATGTATGAGGCTGAGCATAAAGAAGAGCACTGTGAACTGCTGAATTCTGGATTTGACATGACTCTCACATCATGAACTCATAGTGACAGTTGTTTTCTGTGTAAGCATACCTAAGACCAGGCCAGTCATAACCATTGTACAAATTATGTCTCAGGCCTTCACTCTTACTGATTATCTGTTAGAGACAAATCTTTCCTGAAAACTGAGACACTTTCTTTTTGAAAATGTTATCATTTATAGGTTTCTTATACTACAGTGCCTGACTACACATGCATGCACACATGAGCAGCATTAACTAGACTTAAAGAGGTCAATACATTCTGAAAGATTTATGTTGGAGATGATTTGGGGGTAACTGAAAGGAAAATAGGGTACAAATGTGATTAAATTTAATTGTATATATTTAGGGTTTGCATTTCCACAAAATAAAGAAAAAATGGTACCCATTAAATGGCTGAATTTAAATTCCCCAAAGAAAATTATTAAGAAAGATATTACTAAATATGAAATAAATGGGTAGTGTCCCATAGGTTTGATTATGTTGTGTCTTTATTTTCATTAAATTCAAGGAAGACTTTAATTTCTTTATTTCTTCCTTGACCCAGGAGTGATTCAGTAGTTGACTGTTCAACTTCCATGAATTTGTTGGCTTCCTGGGGGTAGCACTGTTGTTGAATTCTAACTTTAATCCATGATGGTCTGACAAGACACAGGTGGTTACTATTATTGTTTTTGTATCTGTGGAAGTTTGCTTAAATTTCTTGACAAATAGGTCTTTCACTTCCTTAGTTAGAGTTATCCCAAAATATTTTATGCTATTTGTGGCTATTGTGAAAGGAGAAGTTTCTCTAATTTCTCTCTTCTTTATCCTTTTTGTAAAGGAGGGCAACTGATTTTTTGGAGTTGATCTTGTACCCTGCCACATTACTAAAGGTGTTTATAAGCTATAGAAGTTCTTTGGTAGAGTTTTTGGGGTCGCTTATGTACATTATCATATCGTCTGCAAATAACGAGAGTCTAACTTCTTCCTTTCCAATTCGAATCCCCTTGATCCCCTTAGGTTGTCTTATTGCTATTGCTAGAACTTCAAGCTCTATATTGAAGAGGTATGGGGAGAGTGGACAGCTTTGTCGTTTTCCTGATTTTAATGGAATGGCTTTGAGTTTCTCTCAATTTAGTTTGATGTTAGCTGTCGGCTTGCTGTAAATAACTTTTATTATATTTAGGTATGATCCTTGTATCCCCAATCTCTTCAACACCTTTATCATAAAGGGATGCTGAATTTTGTCAAATGCTTTTTCAGAATCTAATGAAATGATCATATGTTTTTTTCTTTCACTTTATTTATCTGATGGATTACATTGATAGATTTGCGTATGTTGAACCAGTCCTGCATCTCTGGGATGAAGCCTACGTGATCATAATGGATAATTGTTCTAATGTGTTCTTGGATTCAGTTTGCCAGGATTTTGTTGAGACTTTTTGCATCGATGTTCATGAGTGAGATTGGCCTGCAATTCTCTTTTATTGTTTTGTCTTTATGCAGTTTTGGTATCAGGGTAACTGTAGCTTCATAAAAAGAATTTGGAAATGACTCTTCTCTTTCTATATTGTGAAATAACTTAAGGAGTATAGGTATTAGCTCTTCTTGGAATTTCTGGTAGAATTCTGCATTAAAACCATCTGGTCCTGGGGTTTTTTTTTTTTTTTTGGTCGGGAGGTTTTTGATAACAGTTTCTAATTCTTCGCGACTAACAGGTCTATTTAGATTGTTCACCTGGTCTTGATT
Organism: Myodes glareolus; assembly: GCF_982192425.1. Classification (NCBI taxonomy): domain Eukaryota; kingdom Metazoa; phylum Chordata; class Mammalia; order Rodentia; family Cricetidae; genus Myodes; species Myodes glareolus. The sequence continues at coordinate 11,407,510 of NC_142036.1, read as the reverse complement.
TAATTTTGGCAAATGGCACTTATCTAAAAACCAATCCATTTCTTGTACTTTTTCCAACTTTGTGGCACATAAACTTTCGTAGTAAGATCTAATGATTCTCTGAATTTCCTCTGTGTCTGTGGTTATGTCCCCCTTTTCATTTCTAATTTTATTTATTTGAGTGTTCTCTCTCTGCCGTTTGATTAATTTGGCAAGGGGTTTGTCAATCTTCTTGATTTTCTCCAGCGTCCAACTTTTTGTTTCATTGATTCTTTGGATTGTTTTCTGTGTTTCTAGTTTGTTGAGTTCAGACCTCAGTCTGATTATTTCCAGTCTTCTACTCCTCCTGCGTGAATCTGCTTCTTTTTTTTTTTCTAGAGGTTGCCGGTGTGCTGTTAAGTCTCCAATGTGTGCTTTCTACATTTTCTTTATGTGGGCACTTAGTGCTATGAACTTTCCTCTTAGCACTGCTTTCATAGCGTCCCATAAGTTTGAGTATGTTGTGTCTTTATTTTCATTGATTTCAAGGAAGATTTTAATTTCTTTCTTTATTTCTTCCTTGACCCAGGGGTGATTCAGTAGTTGACTGTTCAGCTTCCATGAGTTTGTAGGCTTTCTGGTGTTCGAATTGTTATTGAATTCTAACTTCATTACACGGTGATCTGACAAGACACAGGTGGTTACTAATATTTTTTTGTATCTGTAGAAGTTTGCTTTGTTACCGAGTATGTAGTCAATTTTCGAGAAGGTTCCATGAGCTGCAGAGAAGAAGGTATATTCTTTCCTATTTGGGTGGAATATTCTATAGATGTCTGTTAAGTTCATTTGATTCATTACCTCTAGTAATTCTCTTATTTCTCTGTTGGGTTTCTGTCTGATTGACCTGTCCATTGGCGAGATAGTTGTGTTGAAGTCTCCTACTATTACTGTGTGTGGTTTGATGACTGCCTTGAGTTCTGAAAGTTTTTCTTTTACCTAAGTGGGTGCTATTTTTTTAGGGGCATAGATATTTAGGATTGAGACTTCCTCCTGATGAATTGTTCCTGTTATGAGTATAAAATGTCTGTCACCATCTCTTCTGATTGATTTTAGTTTGAAGTCAATTTTGTTGGAAATTAAAATGGCCACACCCACTTGTTTCTTAGATCTGTTTGCTTGAAAAACCTTTTCCCAACCCTTTACTCTTAGTAGATGTCTGTCTTTGTGGTTGAGGTGTGTTTCTTGTAAACAGCAGAATGTTGGATCCTTTTTTCGTATCCAATCTCTTAGTCTGTGCCTTTTTATAGGTGAGTTGAGTCCATTAATATTGAGTGATATTAATGACCAGTGATTGTTGACTCCACTCATTATTTTTTTTATTTTTTTTTATTTTTTGTTTGTAGTAGAGTTTGTGTGTTTCCCTTCTTTGAGTTGTAGTTGTGAAGGGTCGCTAAATTTCTGAGTTATTGTAGGCAGTGTTGACAATGTTGAGTTCCTTGGGTTGCTATTGTCCTTCTATTACTTTCTGTAAGGCTGGATTTGTGGCTACGAATTGTTTAAATTTGTTTTTATCCTGGAATATTTTGTTTTCTCCATTGATAATGAACAATATCTTGGCTGGGTATAGTAGTCTGCGTTTGAATCCATCGTCTCTTAGTTTCTGCAGTACCTCTATCCAGTACCTCTTTCCTGGATAGTACTTCTATCCAGGAAACTTACATGGTTTCCATAGAGAAGTCTGGTGTAAGTCTGATAGGTTTACCATTATAAGTTACTTGACCTTTTTCCTTTGCAGCTCTTAATATTCTTTCTTTAATCTGTACTTTTTGAGTTTTGATTATTATATGGTGAGGGGATTTTTTTTATCAAGTCTATTCGGTGTTCTGCGTGCTTCTTGAACCTTCATAGGAATATTGTTCTTTAGATTGGAAAGTTTTCTTCTATAATTTTGTTGAATATATTTTCTGGGCCTTTGATCTGCAATTCTTCTCCTTCTTCAATCCCTATTATTCTCAGATTTAGTTTTTTTATTGTATCCCAGATATCGTGAATGTTTTGTGATGAGAATTTGTTGGATTTGCAATTTTCTTTGATCAGAGCGTTTATTTTCTCTATGGTGTCTTCAGAATCTGAGATTCATTCTTCCATCTCTTGTATTCTATTGGTTATGCTTGATTCTGTAGTCTCTGTTCGTTTACCTAGATTTTCCATATCCAGCTGGCCCTCGGTTTGTTTTTTCTTCATTGCCTCCATTTCAGTTTTCAATTCTTGAACTGTTTCCATTACCTGTTTGATTGTTTTTTTCTTGGTTTCCCAGGATATCATTCATGGATTTACTCATTTCTTCAAACTTTTTGTTAAACTTCTCATCCAGTTTTTTACTCATTTCTTCAAACTTTTTGTTATAGTTTTCATCCAATTCTTTAAGGGAGTTATTCATATCATGTTTAAGGGACTCTATTGCTTTCATAATGGCACCTTTTTCCACTTCTTCTGGATTAAGGTGTTCAAGTTCTTCTATTGTAGGGTCGTTGGAATTTGATGTTTTCATGTTGTTTTTCAGATTGTTGGAGGAGTTCTTGCCTTGGCCTCTGCCCATCTCTTCCTTCAAATGCTCTCTATTGGATCTTCTGATATCAGGTCAGCTTCCCTTGTTGTGCAGGGACCTCACTGACAGAAGGCCTACCTTTACTCAGGCAAGCTATTGAAACACAGGTACTGCCTCCTGCCAGGTTGCACTTACTGCCCAGGCCAGCTTGCAATGCTGCTTAGCTGGGGAAATTTTATGGCTCCAGGGGAAAAGGAGGGATGGAGGAAGGTGTACCTGGACGAAAGCTGGGATGGGCGGTGAGAGAACTTAGCAGGGTGGAACCACCACTGCAGGGTGACCAGGAGTCAAGGGGTTCGGGGAAAGTCTGAATTCCTCCTTGCCCAGCTTCTGCCATGGGCCAGGAGCAAACTCACTCCTCTGATGTATGTCTGCCCGCGGCTCAGTGCCCCTTGCTGTCCAGGAATGTCACTGATCTGACACAGGGCCCACCTATCCTCAGACAGGGTATTGAAACACAGGCTCATTCTGCTTTTCTCCTTACATTTTTATATCTCGCTTTCTCTGTCCTCAGGTTGTAGCACATAAGAGCCCAGGTTCCATGATTATAGCATTGGTAAGAGAGGAGAAAGCCAGCAGTTCATAACACCCCGTGAAATAAAGTTGCATGCAACCAGGATTGAGGGTTATGTGATCTGAAGAATTAAAAAGACATCATGATAACAAACATGGAAGGAGGGCATGCTTGCACAGTCAGAACTGTTTGACTTGTGGTGAGCATAACCATAGAGGACAAGGCACTTTCCTGCGATCTTCACATGCCTTGGTAATGTAAATCACCAGGGAATGGAAATGAGGAGCTGTAACCAACCTGCCCTGTCAGATCCTGGAGAACATCCACCATTTCCTATGTATTGAAACCCCACATTTTATTTCCCTCATTTTTTGTGCATAATCTGTTTACTGTCAGTGGTAGTGTTGGGGCTCGAACATAAGATAGATGAGACAGTCATCCTTGCAAATACTGACTGAAAAACAACACTATGAGTGTTGTGTTCTTCTTATTCATGGTATTCTGGAGGTTAAAAGAATATTTCTCAGAAATGTTTACTATGTCTAATCTTGGGTTTGTCTGATATTTTCATTGTGGTTACAAAAATTGGGAAAGGATATCACAGATATATTTCTGATAATATATTTGAGAACATTTTTGCTGACTTATTCAGGTATTTTTGACTTTGGTTACTGAAGAGATAATCTCTATCTATATTCCGTCCTCTCTTGCTACCTGGGTTATTTTTTTTTCTGTGATTCTGCCTAGAAGGAAGTTACAAAGCAAAAGTCGCTTGCAAAGGGAGTGAGTTCATGGTTAAATTAAACATTATTTATAATTATCTTCTATTTGAGAGGTGGATCCTTCTTCTTAAGTGTTTCATCATTCATTTTTTCCTATGTGGTGGACAAATGGCAGTCATTTAATGGGCCACATTATCATGACAATATCATGCTGTCTATTTGTGTTGTAGTTAGAATTCTGTCAATAAAATACAAAACATAGTCATTAGGGAACAAAGAACCCCTTTTGGGAAACATGCCTTCATCATTTCGGTCTGCATGCAAGACTTTTCTTGTTTAATGACTGATATAAGAGGGCCCCAGGCTGATGTTGAAGATGCCATCCATGAGAAGGTGTTCCTGGTTTGTATAAGAAAGCAGTCTGAACAACCATGGAGAGCAAGTTGGTAAGCAAAGTTACTGGTTTCTGATTTCATTCCCACCTTCAGGTTTGTACCTTGATTTAATGTCCTGACTTTCCTCATGATACATTTTGAGAATTAAGATGACAAAAACCCTTTCATTCACATGTTAGTTTTTTTCATAGTGTTGATCACATTAATAGATCACAATGTAGGACAATGGAAAATTCTTCTCATGAAAATAGGAAAGTAAGGGACATGACAGCCTGATCAACTAGAAACACAGCCACACACAGAATCTCCCTTCCAGATGCAGCCACACATTCCAACACACACAGACAGAGACACAGACACAGAAAATGATGAAAGTCCCACTTCCATATACAGTCCCATACCCATCCAACATACCCACAATCAGAAACACCCTTCAATATACAGGTAGAGTGGATGACTTACTTCTAATTTGACAGGGTAATCTTGGTGGTCTGGACTTTCTATATAGATCAAGCTATGAGAGACATTATTGCTTCTCACTCCCCATTGAATGGATTAAGGCTATGTTTCACCATGCCTAACCAACAACTTCAGTGTAGTCAATATTCAATGAATTTATTTCCTTAAAAAATTTCAACACAATATATCCTGATAATTATTTTCTTTTGCAGATCCTTCCTATTCCCCCAATTCCAGAATTCCATAAAAAGTCAGAGTTTTAAGGGTCATTTATGAGGACATATATGGGTTTGGATGTGAGGCATTCATTTCCATATAGACAGTTAATTGTTTTAAAATTCATAATTGGCAATATGTTTTCTCTTTTAAAATTATTATATAACACACTTATTTGCTTTGATGAATGAGTTTGTTTATCAATGTATTGTGATAATATTTATGGCTCAAGAGATGGCTCAGTAGTAAGACACCTAATTTCCAGTATTAGTATCCTAGCTTGATTCACAACATTTAGCTTAGAATCTGGTTGTGTCGGTTTAACATATATTCCCAGCACTGGGGGGCATTGTGACTGGAGGTACTCTAAGTCTTGCCATCCAAAGATTCTGCCTGCTTATTTGTGCTCCAGGATCACTGTGTTATCTTTTCTGAAAAATAAGGTAGAAATCAACTGGTAAACGTACTCAAAATCAACACTAGCCTCTAATCACACATGCAAGCCATGTATTGTGCACACACAGTCTAGCCAATTAACATTTTTAGCAATTTGAACAGTGTCCTTACCTGGCATTGGATTTACAGTTTGTAGTTGTTTAGAACGGTACCACGGATGCTGCAGATCTTGAATGAACTGTTTGCTATGGAACTCAAGAGATGAACTCCTGTAGACTTGTTCCTTCTCTGATATTTCCCAACTGCACTAACTTTGGGAACTTCTATTCATTTTCCATCCATGACAGTGCCACTTTTAAGTCTCTGAAAGTGAGAAATAATATTTCCCTAAGTGCTTAATTCTTATCTTTCAGTGAGCTTGGTTCTTAAACTTAAGATCTTTCGTATTGGCACAAAGCACTTTATCACAGAGATACAAGCCTAGTTCAACCTTTTAAAACATCAGATCTTTCTACCAAAAATAATTTTTGATGACTGCATTTATTCATTAATAAAATAAACACCAGGAACTGCAAATTATTCTTCCTTAATGCCCAGCACTTATAACTGATTCTGTAAAGGATTAATTTGCTGCCGGGTGGTGGTGGTGCACACCTTATATCCCAGCACTCAGGAGGCAGAGGCAGGTTGATCTCTGTAAACTTGAGGCCAGCGTGGTGTACAAGTGTTAGTTCCAAGAAAGAATCCAAAGCAGCAGAGAAATCCTATCTCGAATACACAAAAACAAACACAAACAAAAGGATCAATTTTCTTAGCGTAAATTTGAGAATGTTGGGATACTGAGGATAAATCAAACCAAACAAAGAAAATAGAAGGAAGAGAACAAGGAGAAGTATGGAAACTGCACCCTCAGCTGGTGACTCCTATTCTCATTCTGGACTGCATTATCTTTTCAAGACTTCTGCGTAGTTGAACCATAGCATGTGCTGGAATCTCACTACTCTTGTTCAACTACACACACCTGAATGAAAAGAAAAATAAGAGCAGACTGCACATAAGAGTTAGAGTGTCTGCCACACATGTAAAAGAGGAAGATGGGTCCTGCTGAGCTGTGTTCTCTGCCTCTGGTACTTTGAGAGTCAGTGGGATCTTAAGAAACTGAAATGTCTTCAGAGGCTTACTCATAGTAAGGGAGGCCCTGAGCCTGAGTCAAACCTGAAATCCCAATCTTTCTGCTCACCTGATCTCAGGGCAGGTTTCTGTGGTCAGATGATGTTGCAGTAACCTCTGTAATGTAAGCTGTTTATAGATAATGAGTAAGTATGCATCTCTGAAGAAGCACATAGACACTCAGGCATATACACACAGACAGATATACAACAGAGACAATCCTTCCCACAAACACAAGTACAAGGGCAGATGGATATATGTATATTAACATCATAAGATATTTGAAAATTTTCTTTTTCCGCAATTGTCATTCATTCTACTTAAAAACAAACACCATGCTCATTTATAATGTACTATGATTACATTGTTTCATCCCACTACCCTCTCTCTTCTTTCTCTCACTACTTTGATCTTTCTGGCCTCTTCTCTAATTATATCTCTTCTTTTCTATCCTCCCTCCTTTCCTGTTTTTCTACACCAACACTGCTTCTTCTGTCTGCTCTTCCAGAAGTGAGATTTCAGGGTCACATTGCCTTGTGTTATTCTCTGAGGGACACCCACAATTTCATAATGTCTTAGTAGAACCACATTCCTATTTCAACAGCAAAGGCATCTCTTTCCCTCCATTCTTATATCAAATGATCTCATTCTTTTCTTGCATAAATGGCACTCATATCATTGGTTACAGGCAACTAATTATTTTGGATTTAAGATCCACTTCTGCCGTTGTTAGAAATGTGAGCTTTATGTAACCTCTTCTGCCCACTTTCACCAGTCATGGTTAATCATCTCAATCAAAGGAGGGAGGGCAGAACAATGTGTGCTCATGAGTACATCACCTCTCAACTCTGGGTTGCTGGAGCTATCTGTTAACCTCCGGATTCAAAACTTAGAGTAGTGAGAGAAAGGATATTTTCTTGGAAAGAAAAATTGAACTGTTCTCTTGAATGACAGAAACCATGTTATAAACTTAACAGGGGGTAGTGAGGTTTCAAATGCAGTATTTATTATTCAAAATGATAAATATATTTTGAAATATTACCATTTGAATCAAAGTCTAATATAAGCTACACAAGAACTAGACCATTGGGCTAAACCATAGCATTTAATGAGACTTTTTAAAAAAAATACACTGTTTTAATTAGGGGTATATGTTTCTGTGTGGGTAGTGTAGTGCTCATGGAGATAAACACATACCACAGGGTCCACTAGACTCACATGTGGCTCTGAGCTACCTTCAACTTCTAGGATTTACAATCTTCTTTGGCTTCTTCACAAACTGATGCTGGTCACTGAACAGGATCATTTTGTTCTGTATGATGATATGCGTTTTGTTCAGGTCAAAGCACATCCTAAATTTCAAAAACAAATATTATGGGGATGTGAAATTAAAGTTTTTGCCACACTAGAACTTTTCAGTGAGTTCTGAACACATAACTCAGAATATATAATGAAAAAAGAGAAATGGGTGTGGTAGCCAACCAGATATACCATATAGGGAATGTGTAGACAAAACCATCACTGGGACCAGACTATCCGGTCATTGAGATCCAGGCCCAGTGAGGGAATTTGTCTCAAAACAAGTGGTACAGATTGCTAGAGAAATGCATCATATGTCAGCACACACACACACACACACACACACACACACAAATAAACACACAGGGAGAGAAGTAAGAAAGAAAAATCAAAAGAAAGAAAGAGGGAGAAAGAGAGAGAAAGAGAGAGGGGGGAGAAATAGGTAGACTGAGGGAGATAAAGGGAAACAAGGAGAAACACTATAATAAATAAACATAACTGGAAACGGATTTTGAATAAACATTTGGACATTCAAGGATTACTATACACTATTCCTGTAGAGAAAATATTTAAGTGAGATATGGAGAGGAAGGGTAGACACAGAGAAGTCCAGTCTGCCATGCTTCTCTGAGCAGGATCTTCTGTGCCCCAGATCTCTAAGTGCTCTCAGCTCCCCCTGCTGGATCCGTGTTTCCCACAGATGTGTTTTTGTCTGAGCTCACAGTAAAATTCACTCACTGTGTCTTAGCACAGTAATACATGGCTGTGTCCTCAGACCTCAGACTGCTCATTTCCAGGTACAGAGTGTTCTTGGCATTGTCTCTGGAGATTGTGAACCGGCCCTTCACAGCGTTGGCATACCTGGTGGTATCACCACCTTGATTAATTTTTGCAACCCATTCCAGCCCCTTCCCTGGAGCCTGGCAGACCCAATTCATCCATTAGCTACTGAAGGAGAATCCAGCGGCTGCACAGGAGAGTTTCAGGGACTTTCCAGTCTGCACTAAGCCTCCCCCAGACTCCAGCAATTGCACCTCCCACTGGACACCTGTAAACACAATGAATTCTGGTTAGAAAACTGACACAAAATACTTTTTTTTTCTCTTTCTCATGTCCACACAAAACACAGTATCTCATCTATATGAATTACCTTTTAAAATAAGGACAGAGAAAACCAGAATAAGCCCTAAGTCCATGGTGAGTGGCCTGTGTTCAGTGCTGAACCCTGACTGGGAGGATTTGGGAATCCAAGACTGGTCTCCTCTTCCCAAGCTGCAGAGTCAGGGCAGGCCTGGATTTTATAGGTAGAGAGAAGACTTATTTGCATATCTTCCTGTTATAGCAGGCTCTGTAATTGGACCTGGACAGAAGGCAGTACTCAGCGCAGATATAAGTTCTCACACACACTGATGACAGTTGTAGAAATTGAAGCATTAACATAGATCTGTGTACATATTTTCCTTCTTAGGAATTCACCACACTGTACTTAGTGGCTTTTTCACCTTATGCATAGAAAATGTTGTTTTTCCACACTGTCATGTCTCTATAGGATCAATGTGCATTTGAAAAGTTCCACACTTCTGTGTTTGTAGATTTTATCTCTGTCTCTTCCTTTGTCTCTGCTGGACATGGCTTCTTCCTGAGGAGGATCTTGAGTAGTATCACACCTACCACGAAGTAAAACTCCTCTGTGACAGGAACACTTGAGACTTTTCTGAATTTTCCTCAGTTCTGAGAAATGCTGTCCTATGGCCCCAAGAAGATTGCAAATGAAACATCTTTGTGATAGTCTGTCTTCCTATTAGTAATTGCTATGGAGATATATTTATATTTGCAGCACTTAATTCTTTGCATCCTGAAATTTTCCCTAAGATCACTTCCTATTCCCCACTGTGCCTTTTTTCCCTCAAATTGAAAGCAGGCACACATGGCTGTCTTCTATGTGTCTTAGGTCAGTTTTTGTTTCTGCATATTTATATAGTCAGTATAATGGGGAAACTTAATAAATTTTTGCAACAAAACACAGAACTTTGGCATCAGTTTGGCATTGTCAGAAGACTCTTTTTATTTTCCCAAATTCTCATGCTTTCTACCCACTCATCCCCTTTCTCTCATTACACCCAACATTTCATTTCAAAACCTCTGTCTTTTTTTTGTAATTTTATTAAATTATAAAAAGTTTCCATTTACGCCCCTCCTCCCAACGCCCTCCCACTCCCCCCCTCCCTCTTCTCCTCCCTCTTTGTCCCCTAGGGAAGTCAGGGTCTCCTGCCCTGTGGGAAGTCCAAGTTCCTCCCCCCTCACTCCAGGTCCAGGAAGGTGAGCATCCAAACAGACTGGATCCCAAAAATCCAGTATATGCAGAGGAAACCAGTCCCAGTGTCATTGTCAATGGCTTCTCGGAAAGACTGCAGGCCAGCCACATTCAGAAAATCCGGCCACATTCAGAGAATCTGGTTGGATCACATGCTCGTTCAGTCACGGTCCATCTGGCCTTGGTAAACACTCATTAGATCCGACCCCTTGTATCAGTGGGTGATAGTATCCCTCGCAGTCCTTCGTCATTTTCTTCCTCCTTTTGCTCCTTGTTTGGATCTTGGGGGGCTCAGTTCGGTGCTCCAACGCGGGCCTCCATCTGTATCGTCATCCAACGCCAGATGAGGGATCTATGGTGATAAGCAAAATATTCATCAGTATGGTCACGGGCCAAGGCCGGTTCAGGCACCCCCTCCTCTGTCCAGAGAACAATCTGGGGATCTCTCCTTGGACCTGGGATCCCATATATAATCAAGTTTCCTGTAAACTCTAATATGACTCCCTTAGTTGAAATATATTCTTCCCTGATCCCACATTCATCCTTCCTCCCTTCCCCCATCCCGGTCAACCGAGCTTTCTCCATTCCTCCCCTACTCCCTTCTCTCTAACCCTCTCCCCTTCCATCAACCCTCCCACCCCCCCATGCACCCAAGGTTACCTGGGACTCTTGACTATTTCCTACCTCCTGGCGGATAGGTAAATAATCTTCATCAGGTTCGTCTTCTTATTTAGCTTCTCTAGGATCACGAATAATAGGCTCAAAGACCTTTAATTATGGTTAGAATCCACTTATGAGTGAATACATACCGTGTTCCTCTTTTTGGGTCTGGCTTACCTCACTCAGTAAAGCGTTTTCTATGTCCATCCATTTGCATGCAAAATTCAAGATGTCATTATTTTTTACCGCTGAGTAAAACTCTAATGTGTATATGTTCCACACCTTTTTTAACCATTCTTCTATTGAGGGGCACCTAGGCTGTTTCCAGGTTCTGGCTATTACAAATAGTGCTGCTATGAACATAGTTGAACAAACGCTTTTGTAGTATGTTTGGGCATCTCTAGGGTATATTCCCAAGAGAGGAATTGCTGGGTCCTGAGGGAGGTTGACTCCCAGTTTCCTGAGAAACCTCCACACTGATTTCCAAAGTGGCTGCACAACTTTGCATTCCCACCAACAATGGATGAGTGTTCCCCTCATTCCACATCCCCTCCAGCATAGGTTATCATTGGTGTTTTTAACTTTAGCTATTCTGACAGGTGTAAGATGGTATCTCAAAGTGGTTTTGATTTGCATTTCCCTGATCGCTAAGGAGGTTGAGCATGACCTTAAGTGTCTTCTGGCCATTCGAAGTTCATCTGTTTTGAATTCTCTGTTCAAATCAGTACCCCATTTTTTAATTGGGTTAATTAGAGTTTTAGTGTCTAGTTTCTTGAGTTCTTTGTATATTCTGGAGATCAGACCTTTGTCTGATGAGGGGTTGGTGAAGATCTTCTCCCAGTCAGAAGGCAGCCTTTTTGTCTTACTGACAGTGTCCTTTGCTTTACAGAAGCTTCTCAGTTTCAGCAGGTCCCATTTATTCATTGTTTCTCTTATTGTCTGTGCTGCTGGGGTCCTACTTAGGAAGTGGCCTCCTGTGCCTATATCTTGTAGACTACTTCCCACTTTCTCTTCTATCAGGTTCAAAGTGGACAGATTGATGTTGATGTCTTTAATCCATTTGGACTTGAGTTTTGTGCATGGTGATAGATATGGATCTATTTTCATTCTTCTACAGGTTGACATCCAGTTATGCCAGCACCATTTGTTAAAGACGCTTTCCTTCTTCCATTGTATACCTTTAGCTCCCTTGTCAAAAATTAGGTGTTCGTAGGTTTGAGGGTTAGTATCTGGGTCTTCTATTCGATTCCATAGGTCGACTTCTCTGTTCTTATGCCAATACCAAGCTGTTTTCAATACTGTAGCTCTGTAATAGAGTTTGAAGTCAGGGATAGTAATGCCTCCAGAAGTTCCTTTATTGTATAAGATTGTTTTGGCTATCCTGGGTTTTTGTTTTTCCATATAAACTTAATTATTGTTCTCTCAAGGTCTTCATTCCAGAGATGCAGGGATGGTTCAACATACGCAAATCTATCAATGTAATCCATCATATAAATAAACTGATAGAAAAAAAACATATGATCATTTCATTGGATGCTGAAAAAGCATTTGACAAAATTCAACACCCATTTATGATAAAGGTGTTGGAGATACTGGGGTACAAGGATCATACCTAAATATAATAAAAGCAATATACAGCAAGCTGACAGCTAACATCAAATTGAATGGAGAGAAACTCAAAGCCTTTCCACTAAAATCAGGAACACGACAAGGCTGTCCACTCTCTCCATACCTCTTCAATATAGTGCTTGAAGTTCTAGCAATAGCAATAAGACAACATAAGGAGATCAAGTGGATTCGAATTGGAAAGGATGAAGTTAAAATTTCGTTATTTGCTGACGATATGATAGTGTACATAAGCGACCCCAAAAACTCTACCAAAGAACTCCTCCAGCTGATAAACACCTTTAGTAACGTGGCAGGATACAAGATCAACTCCAAAAAATCAGTGGCACTCCTATACACAAAGGATAAAGAAACGGAGAGGGAAATCAGAGAAACATCACCTTTCACGATAGCCACAAACACCATAAAATATCTTGGGGTTACTCTAACCAAGGATGTGAAAGACCTATTTGACAAGAACTTTAAGCCTTTGACAAAACCTCTGTCTTATCCTGTGTCATTTCCCTCTTGCCCATCACTTAAGATGTCTTTTCCTTTCTTGACTTCTATTCTAGTTCTGAGCCTACAAAATAGAAGTCAGAACACCACATACACAGAGTCTCAAACACACAATCTGGATTTTCTATAAGGCAGAAACTGCCCTTCCTAATCTTCAATATATTGTGTGATATAAGATTTTCAGATTACTTCTAGTTCCTCCAAGGATCAGAGAACAGTAATGAAGAAGAGAAAGGAAGAATGTAAAGAGTGGAACACAGGGAGGGGTGCTGTGAAATGCTGTCTTCTGGACATGCCATGAATATTACAATCATGGACTCATAATGGCTGATGTCTGTATAATCCTAACTAGAGCCAAGCCCAACAAAACCTTGGTATAGAGAGGGTTGATAATTCCTTCGCCCTACTTCTTACTGAGGAGCAGATGGAAATGTATTTTCCTAGACAAGGGATATAGTCCCTCTTTTTTGAGGGTATGGTCACTGGTATGCTTCCAATATTGCAGTCCATGGGTTCACACACATGCACATATGGGCAGCACTAACTGTGCTTAAATAAGTATAAAGTTGCTAGAGTCCCATGTTTGCCAGATTTAGGAGGAGATGGATGAAATAATATTATACGTAGAGATACTAAAGAATAAAGGAAAATAATATAAACTATCTAACTGAGGCTCAAAACAATAAATCCAGAAAGCAAATGATTTAGGAACACTGGTAAATATCAAATAACTTGGTAGGCAACTTTATCTGGAACTATCTTACCATCCAAATAAGAGTTGGTGGAGTTCTTCACTTATTTTATTTTTCTTTAATTTATTAGATTTTTTTGAAAACATACCAATCGAAGTTCCACTCCCTCCCCTTCTCCCATCCCCTCCACACATCCTCCCCCCCTACCACCATATATACCTCAGAGAGGATAAGGCACATTGTCTTATGGAAGGTCCAAGGCCCTCCCTACCATATCTAGGCTGAGCAAGGTATACATTCAAAGAGAAAAGGATCCCAAAAAGCCAGTACAAGCAGTAGGGATAATCTATGTGCCATGCCAGTGGTCCCTCAGTCTGCCCCAGCCATGACAATGTCATCCTCATTCAGAGGAACTGGTTTGGTCCTATTTTTGTTCCTTCCCAGTTCAGCTGGTGTTGTTAAACTGCCATTAGCTCAGGCAAACTCTTTCAGTGGGTTAACCCACCATGGTCTTAACCTCCTTGATCATATTCCCATTCCTTTCACTCTTCAACTAGACTTTGGGAGATCAGTCCAGTGCTCCAATGTGGATCTCTGCGCCTGCCTCCATCAGTTGCTGCTCAATGGTCATATTTAAGAAAATCATCAGTCTGACTACAGGGCAAGTCAAGTTCAGAACCCTCTCCTCTGTTGTTCAGGCTCCTATGGGGGTCATTCTTTTTGATTCCTTGAAATTTCTCTAGATTTAGGTTTCTGCTAATACTATAATGGCTCCTTCAATCAAGATCTCTTTCCTTGCTCTCATCTTTGTCCTTCCTCCATCTCAACTGTCCCATTCCTGCAAGTTCTCCTCCACCCTCCAGCTCTACCCTCCTCTTCTCCTCCTACCCTCCCCTCTTAATCCCCCCCACTCCCATCCCCGACAGCCAATCCTGTCCATTTACAATTTCCATGTGGGTCTCATATATTTTTCTTGGGTCTCACCTTATTTCTTAGCTTCTCTATGATTATGAACTGTAGGCTGAATGTCCTTTTTTTATACTTAGTATTCACTCATGAGTGAGTACATATCATATTCATCTTTTTTGAATCTGGGTTACCTCACTCAGTATCGTGTTTTCTAAATTCATCCATTGCATGTTTAAAATTCAAAATGCCATTGATTTTCTACCCCTGAATAGTATTCTAATGTGTAAATATGCCACATATTCTCTATCCATTCTAAGACTGACGTGCATTTAAGCTGTTTTCAGATTCTGTCTATTACAAATAATGCTGCTATAAACATAGTTGAACAAATGACTTTGTAGTACAATTGATCACCTTTTGGGTATATGACCAAAAGTGGTATTGCTGTATCCTGAGCTAAGTTGATTCCCAATTCTCAGAGAAACCACCATACTGATTTCCCAAGTGGTTTTATAAGTTTGCATTCCTATCAGCAATGGATGAGTGTTTCCCTACTGCACATCCTCTCCAGCATAAGCTATCATTAGTGTTTTTGACCTTAACCATTCCGACGGGTGTAAGACTGTATCTCGGAAATGTTTTGATTTGCATTTCCCTGATAGCTAAGGATGTTGAACATTCCCTTAAATATCTTTTGGCCATTTGAGATTCTTCTGGTGAAAATTCTCTGTTCAATTCAGTACCCCATTTTTAATTGTGTTAATTTGAATTTTAATGTCTTATTTCTTGAGTTGTTTATGTATTTTGAAGATTATCCCTTTGTCTTAAGTGGGGATGGTGAAGATCTTTTCCCATCCACTAGGCTATCTTTTTGTCTTATGGACTGTGCCCTTTGATTTAAAGAGGCTTCTCATTTTCAGAAAATTTATTTGCAGAAAATCATATACATGTTTTGTAAAATATCTTTTCAAATTTATTTAGTTGTGACTATACTCTAAGGTGACATTATATCATAATCATTCAGAATTAGGGGAAACACATATCAATCCTGCCTACACTTTCAGGCCTCATGCTGCAAATACAGTTATTCTGGTGCCATCTAGGTATCTCCTTTTCTACAAATTATTTAGAACAAATCAGAGGAAAAACTGAAGAGAAGGGAATTTCAAGGGCATCTCTATTAGCAACTGCTACTCTTTTTTCTACACCATAGGTAACACTTTGCCTGTGCCCATTTGTTCAATAATATATTAACCATAATGTGGATATGAGAAGTCTTTTAATTAATATGGGTAGGCTCTCCATAAAATGTTCTGGATGTTCTCATTCCAAAGTTAAATCCTTGAGATTAGAATAGAGGTATTGGTTCTGATATATTTTATGTCAAACAAACTCACTAAATTTTACCCTTTCCATCCATTTCAGGAGTAACCATGTAGGTTGATCCTCACATTGACCCTGGAAAATATGACCTTGGATCCTCTGGATTCAACATAGTGTGGAGTTATTGAATTCACTGTTATGTGTTCTGCTGTCGGAATTCTAAAAATGTAGTCAATATGGTCTCCAGGCTTTGTCACACACTTTTGGTGTCAATGCATGAATTTCTGGCGAAGCCTTAGCCTAAGATGAAAAAGTTTTCTTTTCAGTTTTAAACCAGTCCCACATTTATGATCCATTATCATGGAGCCCACAACCACACGGCTTCTCTGAAGGCATTTTTCTAGCTCACACATGAGAAACCAGGCTATTCATTTGTTTTGACTTTGAGGTACAAGCTAATTTATACCAAAATGCAAAGGCTGAAAAATAAAATCTTGCAACAATCTTAAAAACTGTTCACATTTATAAGCTCCTAATTGTTTAGAAGTATAAAACTGTGGATGGCTCATTTCTGATCTAACTGTGGAAATTAACATCATCTCAGGTAAGTTGTAGTTTCTATACCACAAATTTAAAAATAAAGAGGATTAATTAAAGATTATTCAAAATTCCCAAGCTATCTTACAAAATTTACAGTCAACAGGTTTCATAATTTTAGACACCTGATGACATGATGTATGACATACATGATGTATGTATGTATATATATATAGTGCTGATTTGTCTGACAAAAAGCAATTAGTCATCTTAGAGTATTGTGGGGGAAGAAAGATGTTTAGTGTGCAATTAAAAGGCAAGATTAATAGGTTTTTAGAGGTAAAGGGTACTCCTGAAGATTTCCTTGTGTAAAAGAACCAAATTTTATTACATCAAAAGGTGCAGGTGCAGCATATTCGTGAACTTCCGAGTTTCTTTCTTAAGTGACCACCTCTCTTTTTTGGATTACCTGTGGTCCTCCATATTCCCTGCTGGTTTGAGTAGAGAGGTTTATGTCCAAGCTCACACTGGAGTTCTCTCACTGTGTCTCTGGCACAGTAATATATGGCTGTATTCAAAGTTTACAGATTGTTCACTTTTATGAAAACATAGCTCTTGAAGGTATAGTGATATTTAGTTTGTGATATTACAAATAAAGCGTCCTGAAGATCAGACTGCAGAGCTAAGCAACTAGTTAGCCATACAGGCCAGGCAATGGTGGTACACACCTCTAAATCCAGCACTAGGAAGACAGAGGTGGATGGATCTCTGTGAGTTCACTGCTTCCCTGGGGTACAAAAGATTGAAGCTGTGCAAAACAGGAACAGAGTTCACACAGATGTGATCCCACCACCTGGGATCATATACCTTTGATTCCAGCACTAGGGAGGTAGAGATAGGAGTGAGATGACTGGACAGAGAAAGGAATATAATACAAGAGGAGACAAGATCCCAATGCAGTCTGAAGATTCGGTCTGAGAGGCTGTCTGAGGTGTCAGAGAGACAACATTTAGTGAAAACATTTGTAGAGACACGATCTTCCCCATATAATCTGAGCATTGTTAGAGATGAGAATTGTCTAGTGGCAATGGATTTTAATTTTTTATCTGATAGAAAATTCAATGAATTGATTTTTATACACTAAGTGGTCTCAGAGCATTCACTGTTCCACTCAGGGTCACCATACCTGGATATTTACTAGTTCCTGTTTTCTGTTTGTCTGTGTCTCTGTCACTATGTACATTTACATTTCTATCCTTGTCTCTTTACTATTTAAAGCACACTGAAAAAGCAGGTTTCTACATATGATTGTTACACTGATGAGGTACACAGAGTAAACTCTTTATGACACCTCATAAAAAGCAGCAGCATGTGATCAGTCTTTAAGGTTATGTTACCTGAAGCAGTAAAAAGACAGATATCCCTAAGTGATAACAAGAAGTGAGGAGATGGAGGTGTGTGCACAATCGAAACTGTTTGTTTAGTGGTGAAGATCACCATAGAGAAAAAGGGATTTAGGGCTTTTCTCCATGCCTTGGTAATATAATTCACCAGGGAATGGCAGAGAATAGCTCAAAACAATCAGTCGGTAAATAACAAAAAATATCCACCAATTCTTTCACATTGAACATCCCACATGTTGTGTCCCTTATTCCTCTGAGCATATTCTGTATTGTGAGTAGCAGTGGTAGGGTACCTGACATCCAGTGCCAGCTCTGAAGGGCACCCACCCTGTAAGTGCTTTGTCAAACTTGTTCAGACCTTATGCACAGTGTGTCTCTTTTTTGCTTTGTCTGATTCTTCAGTGTGCTTTTTCTTTGCTATGAATATGTTTTATTATCATTGGTTAATAAAAAAGATATTTTAGCCTATACCAGGGCAGAATATAGCCAGGCTAGAAGAGATATAGAGAGTGGAGTAATGGAGACACCATGTAGCTGCTGAAGGAAACAGAAGCCCAGAACTTTATGTGGTAAACCACAGCATTGTGCCATTACACTGATTAATAGAAGTGAGTTAATTGAAGATATAAGAGCTAGCGAGGAATATGCTTGAGTTATTTGGTCAAACAGTGTTGTAATTGATATAGTTTCTTTTTTTTAAAGTTTATTAAAATATAAAAGTTTCCATTTTCGCCCCTCCTCCCAACACCCTCCCATTCCCCCCACTCCCACTCCTCTTCCCTCTCCATCCTTAAGAGCAGTCAGGGTTTCCTGCCCTGTGGGTAGTTCAAGTTCCTCCCCGCTCCCTCCAGGACCAGGAAGGTGAGTATTCAATCAGACTGGATCCCCCAAAATCCAGAATATACAGAGGAAACATGTCCCAGAGTCATTGTCAATGGCTTTTTAGAAAGACTTCGGGCCAGCCACATTCAGAGAATCCAGCCTCCTCCAGAGAATCTGGTTGGATCAAGCGCTCCTTCAGTCCCAATCATCTGGCCTTGGTGAACTCTCATTAGATCAGTCGCCTTGTATCAGTGGGTGATCGCTCCAGTTGTGATTCTGATTTGCTTTTTAATGTTCTTCCTCCTTCTGCTCCTCCTTTGGACCTTGGGGGGCTCAGTCCGGTGCTCCAATGTGGGTCTCCATCTGCCTCGCCTTCCATCGCCGGATGAAGATTCCCTCTGATCTTGCCCTCCCTGCTCACGTTCTTCTTCCTGCTGCTTCTCCGTTGGACCTAGGGAGTTAAGTCCAGTGTTCCAACGTGGGACCCCATCTCTATCTCCATCTATTGCCAGATGAAGGATCTATGGTGATAAGCAAAATATTCATCAGTATGGTTATGGGCCAAGGCCAGTTCAGGAACCCTCTCCTCTGTCCAGAGAACAATCTGGGGATCTCTCCTTGGACCTGGGATTCCCATTTACAGTCAAGTCTCTAGTAAACCCTAAACTGACTTCCATAGTTGAGATATATTCTTCCCTGAACCCATATCTATCCTTCCTCTCTCCCCCCCTCCCAGTCCCCCGAGCATTTCCCATTCCTCCCCTGCTCCCTTCTCTCTAACCTCCTACCCTTCCAACTACCCTCCCAACCCCCCATACACCCTTGGTTACCTGGAACTCTTGTCTATTTCCAATCTTCAGGAGGAAAACTACCTGAATTTTCTTCAGGTTCACCTTCTTATTTAGCTTCTCTAGGATCACGAATAATAGGCTCAAAGATCTTAAATTAAGGCTAGAATCCACTTATGAGTGAATACATACCTTATTCCTCTTTTTGGGTCTGGCTTACCTGACTCAGTAAAGCGTTTTCTTTTTTTTGTTCTTTTTCTTTTTATTTATTTATTTATTTATTTTTTATTTAATTTTTACTGGGAACCCCTCAAGAATCAAGTCTCTTGCAAACCCTAGAATGGATCTCTTAGTTGTGATATAAACTTCCCTGCTCCCATAACCATCCTTCCTCCCTCCCCCCTCCCATTCCCCCAAGCCATCCCCAATTCTTGCCCTCTCCCCTCACCCTAACCATCTTCCCTTACTTACACCCCCACCCCCCATGCACCCAAGATCTTGGAAAATATCACAAGAATAATTGCATATTTTCATACCATTTTGGAGTACTAGTATGTGACCTCTTTATTCAGGATTTTTTTCCTTTGGTTAAATCAAGTAGAGTTTGTTTCCACATTTTGTTCTCTCATGCTTCAAGAGATTCCTTCTTCATGAAACTCTCTAGAAGGAAACATTAGGAAAAAAAGTATTCAATGGAATGCTTTCAGACTAAAGCTGCACATTACTTACAATTATCTTCTATTTGATAGCTGCATCGTTATACTTGAGTTTGTCCAGTCATTTATTCACTCATGTCTCCTATATTCATGGGCGTTCAGTTAATGGCTCCTGTTACAATGAGAGCACAATATATTATGTTTGTATGTGGTTAGAATTTGTCATTGTAGAATAAAATCTATGATTATCTAGGAACTGCAAACTTCAGTTGGAAGGAAATGCTCCCACAAGTTTTGCCTGTAGGCAAGCCTCAAGTGTCGTTTTAGGAACATTGGAATGGCACAATTCCCTTTATAACATTAAGGAAAGAACTGGAAAAGATTTCATTTGAAACAGGAAAAGGGAATTTGTTGCAGAAGCAGAAAATTTATGTAGATTTAGGAAGAATGAAACTTATTCATGCTAATCCAGGAATCAGTCCTTCCTACTTCCCTCTGTACTCTGCTACTCACTTCTGATGTCCTTTTCTGGACACTCTTATTCTCATGTCTTTTTTTTCTGTTTGTTCCTCCCCTCCTTCCCTGCCTTCTTGCTGAACTTCTGCTTCCTCACTTCCTCTTCCCTCTTTCCTCTCCCTCTCTCGCAAATCGTTTCTTCCATCACTTCCTTCAGTTCCCTTGTTTCTTACTACATTATGCAAGTTGTTTCTGCTTTATGTGCATAATTGTAATGGCTACATTGTATCTAAAAGACAGAAGGCAAGTCTATCAAATTCCTCTAGCAATCTCTTGCTGCCTTTCCTTGGCTTAGAACATACATAGAATGTATAATTTGGGGTGAGTATTCATCAGTTACTTATTTTCCATTTTAGGGCAGTCATGGGTCCATGCTTTACATGTCATACACTTCAGAAAAGCTTCACTGACCAAGGATGAGAGAAGCACTAACATATTGGTACAAGTATAGAAGACAGTGTTAGTATATAAAAGCCAATAGCAGATTTCCTCATAGTACTGTTGACCTTTGAACATAACTGTGTTACAATTTTTAAAAATATTGAAATATGTTTTAATTTTAAAGCATGATTAGCTCAGTAAAATATATTGAGGCTCTCAGGTGAGTGTGGCATGTACAGTTCCTCTCCTCTACATGCTGGACCATTTAACTGGCTTGATTTTGTACATATCTTGTACAGAAACACATACCAGATTACGTGTGTAATGACCATGCAATGTCCATAGGTAACCATCTCACAGAACTCCTTCCCTATTTATGGTACTTTCATTCTTTCAACCCACTATTCATTGATGTTCCTTGTGCCTTGTGGGAGGAATATACAGGGGTAGGGAAGTGGGGTATGCGGGAGTTTTGATATAGACATAGACATTCTGTCCTTGGACAAACACACAGTTTTCTATTCTCAGCAGTGAACAGTCATGGGCTCTCTGCATTCAATGATGGCTGATGTGGGATGGGATTCATTTTATTTGCAGGTGTAGGTGCTGAATGGTTGCCTTTGCCCATTAGGAGACTGTACACCCACAGGCATATGGGCAATACTATTTGGATTTGTTGAGTTATAAACAAACAGAACATGAATTTGGGAGGAAAATATGTTGCAAGGGCCAAGGAGAGGAAATTGGAAAGAAAAACTAGAGTGAGAATATGATGAAGATACATTGCTGATGTATATGAGTTCTCAAAACATATGAAAAATGAATTGAAACAGTATAGTATATTTAAAGTTCATTACTGTAGAACATAAAAGGTCTCCTACTCCCATGTTCTGATGAGCATCTGTTTCACTAGCAGTATTTTCCTACCATCACAAATTGATGTCCTTTAAATCTGTACTGTCTCCATGAATGCTGGAGACATTCCTATCCTACGTCTTTTTTTGTTTTCAAAAGAATCTGACAGAGCAACTGTTTTTGTTGAATACCCCTACACACATACTTCTCTCAGAATCTGCATTCCTATGAAGTTCCAGTTCTGGGAGAAGGATTCCCAATTCTTTTTGTGCCTTAAGGACAATTCCTTTAATCACTTCCTAGAACTCTCATAGAAACACAGACTCTTAGGAATGTTCCTCTCACTTTCCTTCCTTTCACTCTGGCTGTCAATCTTTATTTGGATACTCAGAGCCTCCCAAACTTCTTCCTCTTCTTTATGTGGTTTTCTCAAATGAAGCCAGCAAGGCTTTCTCTCTCTCTCTCTCTCTCTCTCTCTCCTTATTGCATTCCTTCTAATCATATTTTTTTTATTTTCAAGTGATACATATCTAAACTAAATATATTTTTGCTTTTGAGAAGAATCATCTCCCCTTCTGCAAAAACATGAATAATGAGTATCATATATTTTTTAAAAATTAATTTTAATGATAAGATTAAATAACTGAGCCTGTAATTTTTATACAGAGACCACACAGCCCATCCTCATGGGAACAGATATGAAGGGAAGGTGTGTAATGTACAAAACATACAGGAAAGAATGAACATATATTAAGATGAAAATGTATTTGTGCTGCTGAATTCAGTGGTCTGTACTGAAAAAAGCATACAAATAAATCTATAAAAGCAAAGATGAAGAGAGAAATGATTCCCACACATGGTAGCTCTTAGCATCACAGAAGATCCTGCAAACTCCAATCAACAAAGTGATCCACCAGCTATCTTTGAATGGGAGGTGAGGCACAAAGATGCCTTACCTGATGAGTAAGACAAATACCGGGGGCTCAGCTGCTGTCACCAGCTGCACAGTACTCCTGGTCTCCATACTGGAGCCTTCTCAGGATCAATGCCTTTCCACACAAGTTATGACAAGCTAGTCAACATGTTCAGTGTTTGTTTTGATATGTTCACATTGTGTGAGGACTATGCTGATTTTAAAGCTTTCCTAGATTGATGGATCACTGACCATATCCAATCTTTTTGTTTAACTTGAATTCTATACTGATTCAACCATAAAACCCAAATGAAACTCTGTCCTCAATATAGGGAACCTAGTCATTAGATCCGAAGTTGTTTAAAATTAGATCCTGGTACCCAGTGTAGAGTCAGTTCTTCTCACCATGATGGTCTCCATCACATTTGGTTCAGAGTATACCTGTATTTAAATATGCATATCACAGTTGAAAATACAGTTTTATATTTGGCCAATTTAAATATGTTTACATACCACACTTGGAGAGAGAGTTTTCTGGGTGATTTGCAGAGGCTGTTCAGACAGATGGAGTTCAGCCCTTCATGTCCCTCTACTTTTGTTCAGGATGACTTTGACCTGCCTACTTTCTCATTGCTCCCTTCTGTTCATAAGGATGCCCTGCAGGAAGGCTTGTGTCTAAGTTCATGCTTATTCTCCTCAATGTACATTTTGACAAAGCAATACTTGGTTTGCCATAGACTTTCAGACTCTCTATTATGAGATACAGAGTCTTCTTGTAATTGTTCCCAGAGATGTTCAATTGGTCCTTGACAGAATTTGTATATTTTATTGAGACACCAGTCCTATATGTATGAGATCCACTCTGGTCCCTTCCCTGGAGCATGTACATAGTAATCACTGAAGGTAAATCAACAATGCACCCAGGGGGGTTACACATTTGCCCCAGGCTGATAGAAGCATCCTCTAGACTCCAATAACTGCATCTTTCACAGGACACCTGCAAACACTGAAGAAAGTCTACCTTCCCTCTTACTCATTTACACTTACAAACTCAGCATCTCTTCTTTGCCTTAAATCGCCTTGTAATAGAGAAACAAGAAAAACCCAGCTCATTCTCAACTTTATGGTGTATGGTTTGTGTTCAGTGTTTATCATTGAATGGACAGACCTGGAAATTCTAGACTGGGACCCTCTTCCAGAGCTGCAGTGTGGAGTAGGCTGGTTTTTTGAGAAGAATGAAATCCTTTTGCATTTTCCTGTTATTTATGTTCTTTTGACCTATGCTCAAAAAGTGAGGCAATGTTCAGGGAAGAACTGACATTCATGGTGGTCACAGTAGCGATGACAGAATTCATATAAACCTACCCTGAATCCACTTGTGTGTGAGTACATACTATGGTCATTTTTTAAAAAAATAATAAATAAATAAAAAAGAAAACCTACCTTTTATGTGTTTGTGTCCTGTAAATAATTGACACTCAAATATTCTAAGGGTCATTTATAGTATTTTGCTTCCTAGATAACAGAGTTAAATGTTTGTAGTTCAACAAGGAAGACTGGAGTATAGGTATTAGCTCTTCCTGGAAGTTCTGGTAGAATTCTGCATTGAAACCATCTGGCCCTGGGCTTTTTTGGTAGGGAGATTTTTAATAACAGCTTCTAATTCTTCATGACTGACAGGACTGTTTAGATTGTTCACCTGGTCTTGGTTCAACTTTGGTATATGGTACTTATCTAAAAAAATGTCCATTTCTTGTACATTTTCCAACTTTGTGGCATATAAATTTTCGTAGTAAGATCTAATGGTTCTCTGAATTTCCTCTGCGTCTGTGGTTATGTCCCCCTTTTCATTTCTGATCTTATTAATTTGCATGTTCTCTCTCTGCCATTTGATTAATTTGGATGGGGGCTTGTTAATCTTGTTGATTTTCTCCAAGAACCAGCTTTTTTGATTCATTGATTCTTTGGATTGTTTTCTCTGTTTCTATTTTGTTGGTTTCAGCCCTCAGTTTGATTATTTCCAGTCTTCTACTCCTCCTGAGTGAATCAGCTTCTTTTTTTCTAGAGCTTTCAAGTGTGCTGTTAAGTCTCCAATGTGTGCTTTCTCCGTTTTCTTTAATTGGGCACTTAGTGCTATGAACTTTCCTCTTAGCACTGCTTTCATAGTGTCCCATAGGTTTGAGTATGTTGTGTCTTTATTTTCATTAAATTCAAGGAAGACTTTAATTTCTTTCTTTATTTCTTCCTTGACCCAGGGGTGATTCAGTAGTTGACTGTTCAACTTCCATGAATTTTTGGCTTCCTGGGGGTAGCACTGTTGTTGAATTCTAACTTTAATCCATGGTGGTCTGACAAGACACAGGTGGTTACTAATATTTTTTTGTATCTGTGGAAGTTTGCTTTGTTACCCAGTATGTGGTCAATTTTCGAGAAGGTTCTATGAACTGCAGAGAAGAAGGTATATTCTTTCCTATTTGGGTGGAACGTTCTATAGATGTCTGTTAAGTTCATTTGATTCAATACCTCCAATAATTCTCTTATTTCTCTGCTAGATTTCTGTCTGATTGACCTGTCCATTGGTGAGAGCGGAGTGTTGAAGTCTCCTGCTATTAGTGTGTGTGTGGCAGTCAAGTGACTGCCTTGAGTTCTAGAAGTGTTTCTTTTACATAAGTAGGAGGCTTTATATTAGGGGCGTAGATATTCAGGATTGAGACTTCCTCCTGATGAATTGTTCCTGTTATGAGTATGAAATGTCCATCTCCATCTCTTCTGATTGATTTTAGTTTGAAGTCAATTTTTTTTGGAAATTAAAATGGCCACACCTGCTTGTTTCTTAGGTCCATTTCCTTGAAAAACCTTTTCCCAGCCCTTTACTCTGAGTAGATGTCTATCTTTGTGTTTGAGGTGTGTTTCTTGTAAACAGCAGAATGTTGGATCCTGTTTTCGTATCCAATCTCTTAGTCTGTGCCTTTTTATAGGTGAATTGAGTCCATTAATATTAAGTGATATTAATGACCAGTGGTTGTTGACTCTGGTTATTATTATTTTTTGTTTATTTGTTTAATAGAGTTTGTATGTGACCCTTTTTTGAGTTAAGCTCGTGAAGGGTCGCTAGATGTCTGAGTTATTGTAGGTAATGTTGGCAATGTTGGATTCCTTGGGTTGCGATTTTCCTTCTATTACTTTCATTAAGGCTGGGTTTGTGGCTACGAATTGTTTAAATTTGTTCTTATCTTGGAATATTTTGTTTTCTCCATTGATAGTGAACGATAGCTTGGCTGGGTATAGTAGTCTGGGTTTGCATCCATGCTCTCTTAGTTTCTGCAGTACCTCTATCCAGGACCTTCTGGCTTTCATGGTTTCCATAGAGAAGTCCGGTGTAAGTCTGATAGGTTTACCTTTATAAGTTACTTGCCCTTTTTCCTTTGCAGCTCTTAATATTCTTTCTTTAATCTTTATGTTGTGTGTTTTGGTTATTATATGGCAAGGGGATTTTTTTTTTGATCAAGTCTATTTGGTGTTCTGTATGCTTCTTGAACCTTCATAGGAATATCATTCTTTATGTTGGGAAAGTTTTCTTCTATAATTTTGTTGAATATATTTTCTGGTCCTTTGATCTGCAGTTCTTCTCCTTCTTCGATCCCTATTATTCTTAGACTGGTTATCAGACAATCGTGTTTACAATTATTGAAATCACCCTAATATTAATTTTCTTCAGAAGAAAACCTCAGCCATGAGAGCAGTATTTTCTGTAATTCTTCCCTAGAAATTGAGGGAAGCCACAGGCTTTCCTGTGATTCTTCCCACAGTTTTGGCATTTCAAATTGCACCCTTGAGAAATATCAGGATGAAAGTGTCCTATGCCATGTCTTAAATTTATTATATCCACACATAGTTGGCTAACACTATATTGAACCTGGTGTTTTTAGACCATGTAGAATCCTATGGTCTACTTAGGGGAGCACATGACCTCAGAGTGTTGCCACATCCAAAGTTTCCTTCTTCATCAAACACATGCATCTGTCCTTGGATGTATAACCTTAGGTGCACAGAAGACATCAAAGAGGAAGAGAATCTTCTCACTATAGCTAAAAACTAATAGATCTGTAAACCAGCAACTTAAACTCTTGGACTCTTCATTTAGGTAAACATATCTATTATAACCTTTTTGATATTAACCTATGCTGATAATTCCTCTATCTATTCTATAAATAGGACAATGTGAAAAGTGAGCCTATCGGGCGTGAGATGACATATAGGAAGCATCAACACGTTCTAGCACTGCTTTTGTCAACAATTTAGCTCAGGGACAACAAAGCCAAGACAAAAGGATGGAGTCTGTGATGGGAACATGTTCCTTATGGAGAACTCAATCAGGTTATTGAACTTTTTTTTTGCAAACACAGATATATAATTATATTTGACTCCACTTCTCATTTATTTTGGAGTAGCAGTCTTCCATCCAGTGCTTTCAGATCCCTAGTTTTCTCCCGCTGAGGATACACATTTACATTATATTCATACAGGATATATAAGAACTGTGGTGTTTAGTTATGTGAACAAATTCATTTTCAAAGGTTTTTTTAAAAAAGTTAACCAAGGTCTGTTGGTAATAAGAGGCAGTCACAGCAGTTGCCAGTCTCAGGCATCAGCCTGGACCATTTTCCAGTTATTGAGTCATTAACTAGCTCTGATGTGACTGTGAGCTGTCACAGGCATGATAGAAATCTTGGCTTTCTGTTGGTCAGGACAAAGTCCTCACAGAATTGTATGGACCAGATGCTGGAAGGGCAGTGCAGAGAAGATGCAATTGCTTTGTAAGAGCATTCTTGTCTCCTGTCTGCAATGTCCAGAAGCTTTGCCTAATGGCTGCACTTATGAATACACAGCTCCTGTCCTGCCATTTTTCCAGAACTCACAGAACACCAGCACGTTCTAGGCTCAGTTATGACATTGTCAAAGTGAGAAAAGTTCAAGACAACCTGAGCATGCCTTGATCAGTTCTCAGGTGTCATCACATTTTCACTGAAAAAAAAAGAGCATTCATTGGTTTCCAATGCTTATATGTTCTTTCCTAGTGACATCATCCTTATGATCCTAACATGCATTGTTATAACATATGCAGACCTTGGTTAACTCTTTTTAAAACCTTTGTTGAGAGGCAGTGTAAATAAGCTGTAGGATGGATCCTGCGGGAAAGAAAATAGATGGGCATGTAAAAAGAAAATTCCTTTGTCCCTTTAAATTAGGGAATTATATGAGTAAAACAACAAATTAATATTAAAGAAGAAAACAAGGACATGCTATCTCTGAGTAGATTAGGGACTGTCTGCAGCTAACTGAAGATCAGTGAGTGACACTGGCTGCATTGTCCTCACAGTCTCGATGATGGAGCCTCACACACATTTATTATCAGTTCCACACCTGTGTCTGATGTGCACATATTTTGTGAGGATGAAGGTGAAAGTGAAGGTCATCAGGAGTCTTAGGTCTTTGACCCTGCCTGATTTCCTTGTTGGATCCAACTTAAATTCCACTGCTTTCACCATGGTAAATACTGAGACTGCCCTGAGTTTAGTACCAGACTATTTTCAGAGCATTTGGCCCTTTTAGGATCTGATCCCAGTCTCCATACAGTATCACTTCCTCCTTTTGCAATGTTTTGCGTTTTGTTCTGATCAGAGGATAGCATATATTTATAAAAGTAACCCATAAATAAGGCTGTGGAGATTGTTCTGTCATTCCATTTCTTGCCACAAAAGAATCCCTGAAAGAACTGTATACTCCCAGTTGTCTAACTACAAAAAGATTGGTGTGGCAGCCAATACCTCTTGGATGTAGAGACACTGTTATCAATGGGAAACACTGGCCACCAAGTCTAACCAGTTGTTGAGATCTAGGGCCAATGAAATATTTGTCTCAAATATACGGTGTAGGTTGATTGAGAAAAAAATATACCACTGCATATGGAAATATACTTATACATAACACTAACAAACACAAACATAAAAACATAGGGAGACACACTGACAGACACAGTCACACATGCCAACAAACACAAGCAGATACGGGGGAGGGGGAGGAAAAAAGGAAGTGAGTAAGAGGGTAAGAGCAAGTGAGACAACATAATAAAAAATCATAGCAAATCACAATGCAAAACATATATCGGGATAAAAGTTCTTACACTTATAGGATTACTGTGAATTACACCTGTAGAGAGAATCCCTGAGTGTGATTTGGAGAGTCAGCTCAGACACAGAGGAGTCCAGCCTTTTATGAATCTCTTGAGAGGCTCTTACCTGACCCAGATCTCTGTGTGCTCTCTGCGCCCCCTGCTGGTCATAAGAGGCCTGCAGGGAGGTTTGTGTCTGATCTCACAGTAACTTTGCATCACTGTGAATCTGATGCAGTAACACATGGCTGTGTCCTCTGGTCTCAGACTGCTCATTTCCAGGTATAGGGTGTTCTTGGCGTTGTCTCTGAAGATGATGAATTGGGCTTTCACGGCATCAGCATATTTGATGTTGTCACTACCACCACTAATATATGCGAGCCATTCCAAGCCTTTCCCTGGAGCGTGGCAGACCCAGTTCATGTTATAATTACTGAAAGTGAATCCAGAGGCTGCACAGGAGATTTTCCTGGACTTTCCCGGCTGCACTAGGCCTCCTCCAGACTCCACCAGCTGCACCTCACACTGGCCACCTGGAAACACAGAGAATGCTGGTCAGAAGACTGTTACTGAAGCTATTTTTTTCTCATGTCCACACAACACACAGACAGCATCTCCTCTCCATTAATTACCACTTAAAATAGCAGCAAGCAAAGCCAAATGAGCCACAAGTCCATGGTAAGTGATCTTTGCTCAGTTCTGATCACTGGGAAGACCTGGGAATCCAAGGCTGGGCTCCTCTGCCAGAGCTGCAGGATCAGGTCAGGGCTGATTTTCAATGGCACAGAGAAGGCTTATTTGCATGTCTTCCTCCTGTAGCAAGCTTTGGAGTTGGACCCTTGGCGGAAGGCAGTGCTCAGAACAGATATAAGGCATCAAAGACAATGACAGCAGTTACAGAAACTTACATAGCAAAGAACTTCTATGTGACCTTTTCCTTACTAAGGATTCACCACACTTCACTTAGTTCTCTTTCACACAGGTGCTCAGAACATGCTGTGATTCCACAGTGTTGTATCTCCATAGTATATCTATATAATTTAAAAGAGCCACGAACTCTTATGTTTCGATATAGAAGCGCCGTCTTTTCCAGTCTCTGGACTAGGCATAGCTTCTCCATAATGTGGATCTTGGACAGGGTCATGCCTACTTGAAGAGGTAAGCAGAACTCCTTCCTTGTGTCAGGAGCATCTAGGAATTTTCTGAATTTTATGTATTTATGAGACAATGTTGTGCTCAGGCCATAAAAGACTACAAATGAAACAACCTCTGTCGCTGTGCTCTGCTTTTGGTCATGGTGCTGACCACATCAGTCGATAACAGATAGGGACAATTTAAAACTGTTCTGATGAAAGGATGGATGTAGGGATGGGGAACATCTGCACAAGTTCCGCCACCATCACATACACACAGTTACACTTTTAGATGCAGCCATACAGCCCTAATGCACAGACTGACAATCACACACACACAGTCGCGCTTACAGTCACCAATTCAATTACCTTCCAAATAGTCACACTTTCTGATACAATCACACATTCAAATACACACACACACATACACACACACACACACACACACACACACATACACACACACACACACACACACACACACAAACACACACACAAAATCACATCCAAATGTAGAAACATGTTTTTGGGCAGAGGGATTAGATTTTGTTTTTTTACTGTCTTTTGACTTGGTCACTCTAGTTGGATTGGATTCACTATATAAACCCAGCTGATATTGAACCATGAGTGATTCTCTGACTACTGTCTCCCTAGTGACAGAATTAAAAGTATGCGCTAAAATTTCTAACTATCTCATGCACATTTTGCAAAAAATTGAAATATTTTTATAGAAAAATTTCTGATTATTATTTACTTCCCTCATTTATTCCAGGTCCTTCCTCTTTCTCAAACTGCCTAATTTTATAACAAGTGGAGTTTTATGGTGATTTTAGGGTTTAGGCTCATGGCTTTCATTTTCAAATCGACAATATATGGTTTAAAAATCAAAAATTAACAATACTTTTTATCTTAGAAAAATCATTATATAATGCTTGTATTTGCCTTATATTTTAAAAAGTTTTATTAATGTGCATGAAATATAGCAACAAAATTTAGGTCTGATGAGATAGCTCAGGATAAGATGCTTTCCTCCCAGAATGAGTACCTCAGAGGTATTCTCAGCACTTGACTATGAAGATGGGTGTGATGGTCTAACCTTCACTCACAGCACTGGGGAGGTGGTGACAGAAAACTCTCTGTGACTTGCCATCCCACCATTCTATCTGAACCTCTGAGTTCCAGGTTCAGTGTGAGACCCTCTCTTAACAAACAAGATAGATGTCAACTGAGGAATACACTAAGGATCAACTTGTGACATCCACAACCATGTGCAAATATATATATTGTGACTATTAGCATTTCCATTCATTCAAATACTTACTTTCCCCTGTGTTGAACTTTGTGGCTATTTAGAAGAAAGTCATGGAAGTTATAGACCTAGGCTGACTTGCTTGTTATTCTGGGAAGCAAAAACACGATGCTTGTGACTCATTGCATACTTGTTCCTTCTCCAAAACTTTCATTGTCCCTTACTTGTACATGGATTGTCAGTTTTTCTCCAGCCACAAAATTGCATATTTCAAGTGTTTTAATGTGAGAAATGATATTTTTCTGTATACAGTTCTGATCTTTTTCTTTTTAAATTGGGCTTGTTTCTTGAATTCAAGACCTTGCTCAAGAAAAGCAAACAATATAACTATATATCAAGCCCTCCTATCTTTTAAAACATCACATTTTCCTACAGAAAATTACATTGACTATTACAGCATTCTGTTATCTAATTCTAAATCAAATACCAGCCTCTCCAAATTCTTCATAATGCCACCACATATGACTGTACTGAAGACAGAAGAAAAAATTGAAGGTTCAATAATTGTACATCAATCTCAAGAAGGGGTAGTATGAAAGACAAAGGAAACCAAAGAAATGAGCAAGAAAGAGAGACAGAGAGAGAGAGAGAGAGAGAGAGAGAGAGAGAGAGAGAGAGAGAGAGAGAGACTTCATTCCTAGCATGCGGCTTCTATCCAGAATCTGGGCTATATGAAATGATGACATCATTATCTGTAAAGCCCCATAGCACTGGTTGGACTCTCATTTTCATGTTGAGCACCACACACCTGAATTAAAAGGTAAACGTAAGAGTGGACTGTGCCAATAAGCAACGTGGTGTCTGCCACACACCGAAGTGAGTAAGACAGGGGCTGCTGAGCTGGGTTCTCAGCCACTGGTGTTCTGAATGTAACTTTGGCCCTTAGGCAGAAACTGGAGCTGGGCTATGTTTAGAGACTTTATTATGGGAAGGGAGGCCCTGATACTGAAGTCAAACTCCAACTCCCATTTTTTTAGGACATCTGATGCCTGAGCTGGCCTCTATGATCAGAGGATGCTGTGGTCACCTCTGTAATGTAAACTATTAATATAGTATGAGAAAATATGCCTCTCTGAAGCAAACATGCTAACTCCAAGAAAGAGATACATAACAAACAGTGATATAACAACAGAGATAAACATACACAGAGACACGCATACTAGGACAAACAGATATATGTATGTTTAAATTTTAAATTACTTGAAGATACTCTTTTTCAGCAATCTACAAGTTCCACCTCAACCCCAAACTCACCTATCCTTCTGCAACTTCAGTGGAATGCTAAAACACAGCTTGCTACAATGCAGAGAGGACCAAGAGGTGAATGGCCAGGCACCCATTAGAATACCCCACTCTCTATTCCCTTCATAGTGGGGCAGATCCCCAAGCCTCTCCCCTACATGCCTCAGCTTCTCTAGCCAGCCAGCAGGAGAGCTTCCTGCCGGCAGGTGGCCCCATTACCTTCCCATCTACCAACCCTGTAACACCTGTCTCTGTGTTACTCTCGGTACAGTTCGTGTGCCACTGTACCATACAGCCTCAGTCTCATTCTTAGATTCCTAGAGGCAAGGTCCCCATTTCAAACTGAAATAGAGCTAAGAGCCAGTGGCTGGATGTTTTGCTTTTCTGACATTCAGGTTTAACCCCATTATTTTTCTTTGAGTTTTAATAGTCATGCTACATTTGATGTCTAACTTTAGGAGTACAAATTCACCAAAAAGATACTTTCCTGAGACTTTTTAGCCACTAGCTAAGGTCAGACCTAGGAGTGGAATGCCAACTCTAGGAAATAGAACACGAATCTAGCCACATGTGTGTGAAAGAAGCATTAGTGCTCCTAGCTTCCAACCTCCCGACTTAACAACTTCTCCTCCAGCACCTGTCCTTGCTACCACCACACAGGGCATCACATGGCTTCCTGAGATGTTCCCTAACTTTCTGTGGCTTTTGCAGTCCTGAGGCTTGACCTGAGTCTCACAAGCATGCACCTTCTCCATTGCCACCACAACTGTCCTTGACTTATGTGACCTGTGCCCAACTGCTTCATGGCTTCTCTGACCAGTGTTTGTTTAATAAAATACTGTTCAGTTTGTATTTGAGTTCTGTTTAGAAATCCATAGGGTTTCTAACCCATTATTATTATACCTTATAAGATTCAAGTTATCCAGTATTTTTAACAATGTAGTTCATCGGCTAAGCATATATTTTTGTTTTGCAATTTGTAAACCTCTTCTAAAATAATTGCAGATAACATTGCAATCCAGGAATTTTTTGAGACAGAATTTCTATCTGTAACACTCTTAGCTGTCTTAGAGTTAGCTCATGTAGATCAGGTTGGCCTCAAACTTGCAGAGATTTGCCTGCAACTGTCTACTGAGATCTGGGATTAAAGGCATGTGCCCCACTACCTGGCAACCCATCCAGGAATATAGTAACCTTTTAGTTTCTATTATTGAATAAATTCTAAAAGGGGTATGTGATCTTCCTGGGACATATAATTCCTATTTATAGTTTCTATTTATCTTTAAAGAAATGGTTTGAGAACAGAGTCAAGACTGTGAAACTCTTAGCATTCATACAATATTTTTAGACTGGTAATGAGAAGTTAACAGAAAAGATTCCTATCATTTAGTATGATAAACTTAATTTGACAGACAAAATTTCAATCCATGTCAATGGATAATGAAACCTTAAAAAATGATACTAGAGATTATCTGAAAAGATTCACATTGTTGAAATTAATAACCAAATTAATTTAAAAAGTTATGACATGCTAGTAGATAGGACATCAAACCTGGAAGGCTTTTTACATGGAATTCAAATTATCTCTAAGAATGAGATTCAAAAAATTAATCTGATAATTCAAATAATCTCTAAGGCAGTTTAATTAAAGGTCAAAATAAAAAAAAAACTTATAATCATATGTACATGATGAGAACCAGAAAGTAATTGTTTTGATGAAATTTTTAGAAATATTAACAGGTCAAGAGATTCAGACTTTACAAAAGACAGTGATGAAAAGATTGAATTGATTGTGAAACTTGTCAGAACTGATAATCAAGGAGAGGAGGTACAGATAAAAGACAATAGTAAAGATGTAGCATCACCAGTACCTCTCAGAGTGAGAGATGATTACAAATGCTTTAGCTACTTTTCCTTTTAGTATTTTTGAAAATCCTGGATATATTACTTACCCCAAAAGACATGCAAAATGTACCTGGGAGCCTATATGTACCAAAGATTAAAAGGATGTTGGACAAGCAGTATCTTGTGGCTTGCATCCATCATATATGAAGGAGTTGGTAAAGACATGGGCTTCAAGAAATAAGGTTACTCCACATAATTGGCATCAATTATTCTCACCTGTACTACACCATGGTAAACAGCTTCAGTGGAAGAGTTATTGGAGAGAACAAGCTAAGGCCCATGGACATCAATGTAGATTTAGAGGTTTTCAAGCCTCCCAATATCAAATTGTTCATGAGGGCCCTTATCATGATCCAGATAATGAAGGTACATATAATGAATACATATTGTCCTTATGCCATACAGCAGCCTTGACTGGTTTGAATCAGACTCAATAACCAGCATAAATATTTGAATCATATATGAAGGTATACAACAACCAAGAGAGCTCTTTACTGACATTTTGCAAAGATTGACTAAAGCTGTACAATTAGGTATGGCAGATCCAGAAGCTTGATGACTCATCATTTAATCTCTGACCTTAGAATATGCTAATTCAGAATGCAAAAATGATGCTTGGGGTCTTAATTGTCAGATCAGCACTAATGATCAAATGGATTCAACAAAGATTCAGTGTTGAGTTCTTTTGACTATAACACTGAAGATTGTGTAGGGGACATGATTTCCAAAGGTATTAAGAGATGTCAAAATACCAAATTCTCTAATTGTGGTAAAACAGGCCATCTGAGAAAGAATTGTAGACAGGGAATTTCTAGAAATAATTTCTAGAAATTTCTTGTGAGAGTTACCCATATCAAAGGCCCCAGCACTTTGTGTTATGCAGAAGATGTCTCAAAGGCCAGCACTAGACCAATGAGTGTAGAACAAGAGACCAGGAAGGCAACCAGTTATCATGGGAAAACTCCTTGAGCAGCCTCTCAGAAGCCTCCAGGTCTAACACAGTCTAGTCACTCACAGTCATTGTGGAGGACATGTCTATGCAGAAAAAAAAAACCCAATGCCTGTTATATAAAAACTGTACTTCTCTGAATAGTAGAATAAACACAGAAGGTGAATCAAAACTTACATCAGAAAATTGAAATTGTGTATTATGGCAGACTTGGATAAATTATCAAAGATCAAAGCTGAGAGTATGAATAAATACCATTGTAATTGAAGGATTATAAGACACAGGGGCAGATGTGATTTTTATTACAGCAGAATCATGACATCTGAATTAGCCTTAAAGAAGGCAGAGATTCAATTCTTAGGAATTGGATCCCTATCTCAGATAAAACAAACCATGAGATCAGTTGAATGCATGGGGCCGGAAGAAAAGGTTGAGTTTATATGTGGCTAATATAGATATGAAATCTATGGGGTTGTGATCTATTGCAACAATGGAATACTCAGATGAACATCCTCACAGTCTCACAAACATAACGCATAAAATCATTAAGTAATACATGTTTCTGGGAGAAATATTGTAAGTAACTATTAAAAAAAAGAGCAACCAATAATTCAGGCTCTACGAAAACACACACACACACACACACACACACACACACACACACACACACAACTGGCAAACATTCAGAGATATTAATGTCCCTAACTTTAAAATGGTTATCCAAGGAACCTATATGGGTTAATCAATGGCCTTTATCAAAAGAGAAACTGCAAACTTTAGTAAAGCTGGTACAGGAACAGCTAGATGCTCAGCAAATTGAATAATCAAACATCCTTTGAAATTCTCCTGTTTTTCCTGTTAAAAAGAGTTCTGGATAATGGAGAATGGTAACAGATCTGAGAGCCTGTTGATAAGGTAATTCAGTAAATGTTCTTTTTACTCTCTGGAATTCCTATACTTTTCCCATTGCCTAAAGGATGGCCTCTTATAATTACTGATTTATAGGATTGTTTCTTCAGTATAACAGCACAAGAAAATGACAGTGAAAAGTTTGCCTTTGCATTACCTACTTACAATAATTCTCAGCCCAGTAAAAGATATTAATGGTAGGTTCTCCTACAGGGAATGTTAAATAGCCTCACCCTGTTCAAATATTTCATAAGTCAGTCTTTAGAAATGATATATAAGCAATTTTCTGAATTTAAAGTTTACCATTACATGGATGATGTTTTGATATTTGATTCAATTGTGAATACTTTAGAAAGAATGTTAAAAAAAGTTAAAGAATCTTGTCTTGTTGGGGATTACAAACTTCTAAAAATATAAGGAGAAGATTTTATTAATTATTAAGTTCATAATAAAGGTTTACAGATAATTAGATCTCAAACATTGCAAATTAGGAAAGATAAATTGCAAACTATTAATGATTATCAAGGATTCCTAGGAGACATTTTCAATGTATGGCCTATGATTGGGGAAAACCTGACCGACTGATTAATTTAATTAAAGTCATAGACAGTGGCAAGGGCCTAAACAGTGTTAGGGAATTATCTGAAGATGAAAGACAATTGAGTTTGATTGAAAAGTAATCACAAACAACACATGTGGAGACAAATCTTAACTGCACTGTAGTCATATTATCTTCTAAATATTCCTCTGTAGGAATATTAATGCAGAGGGAATATATTATCTTGAAATGGATCTTTTTTCCACATAAACTGAAAAAACTAAAATACTTATGTTAAAAGGTTGCCGAATTATTCATAAAAGGGAAATTGAGACTTTGTCAATTAGCAGAAATTGACCCAGCAGAAATTATTGGAAAGATTAACAACAACTATACCTAAAAAATGCATTTTTGTCTTTCAAAGAGAGCTAATTGGTTCCTTCCTAAGAATTTTATGGGACACATCAATTAGTGAGGCCCCTACATTCTATATTGATGCAAATAATTGAGGAAAGGCAGGTTACAATGAGAAAATTTAAGTACTGTGTAGAAAAGCCTTATGAATCTTTTCACAAGTCAGTATTATGCTATTTTCATGACACTAAAAGATTTTTTTTGAAAGTAATTTTATTAAATTATAAAAGTTTCCATTTCTGCCCCTCCTCCCACCAGCCTCCCACTCCCCCCACTCCCTCTCCTCCTCCTGCTCTATCCCTAAGAGCAGTCAGGGTTTCCTGCCCTGTGGAAGTTCAAGTTCCTCCCCCCTCCCTCCAGGTCCAGGGAGGTGAGTGTGCAGACAGACTGGATCCCCAAAATCCAGTATATGCAGAGGAAACAAGTCCCAGTGTCATTGTCAATGGCTTTTCAGAAAGACTCCTGGCCAGACACATTCAGAGAATCTGGTTGGATCGCGTCCTCGTTCAATCCCAGTCCAACTGGCCTTGGTAAACTCTCATTAGATCAGTCCCCTTGTATCAGTGGGTGATTGCATCCCTCGCAGTACTGATTTTCTTTCTCATTTTCTTCCTCCTTCTGGTTCTCATTTGGACCTTGAGAAGCTCAGTCTGGTGCTCCAATGTGGGTCTCCATCTGTATCGCCATCTATCGACAGATGAAGGCTCCCTCTGGTCTTGCCTTCTTTGCTCACGTTCTCTTTCCTTCAGCTTCTCCTTTGGACTTAGGGTGTTAAGTCTAGTGTTCCAATGTGGGTCTCTGTCTCTATCTCCATTCATTGCCAGATGAAGGTTCTATGGTGATAAGCAAAATATTCATCAGTATGTATAAGGGCCAAGGCCGGTTCAGGCACCCTCTCTTCTGTCCAGAGAACAATCTGGGGATCTCTCCTTGGACCTGGGAACCCATTTATAAACAAGACACCTGTAAACCCGAAAATGGCTCCCTTAGTTGAAATATATTCTTCCCTGATCCCATATCCATCCTTTCTCCCTCCCCACATCCCAGTCCACCGAGCTTTCCCCATTCTTACCCTACTCCCTTCTCTCTAACCCTCTCCCCTTCCAACAACCCTCCCAACCCCCAATGTACCCAAGGTTACCTGGGACTCTTGTCTATTTCCAGTCTCCAGGAGGATAACTACATGATTTTCATAAGGTTCACCTTCTTATTTAGCTTCTCTAGAATCACAAATAATAGGCTCAAAGACCTTTAATTATGGTTAGAATCCACTTATGAGTGAATACATACCATATTCCTCTTTTTGGGTCTGGCTTACCTCACTCAGTAAAGCGTTTTCTATTTCCATCCATTTGCAAGCAAAATTCAAGATGTCATTGTTTTTTACCGCTGAGTAAAACTCTAATGTGTATATGTTCCACACCTTTATTAACCATTCTTCTATTGAGAGGCACCTAGGTTGTTTCCAGGTTCTGGCTATTACAAATAGTGCTGCTATGAACATAGTTGAACAAATGCTTTTGTAGTATGAATGGGTTAATATAAGTTATAAGCGTTAACAAGAAGCCTGACCTAATGGGCCAATCAGCTTTATAACTTATAGAGTTCTCTGTGTGATTGATTTTCCTTGGGACTTGCCGGCTGTTGGGTACTGGGTGGGACAGATACCCCAACAAGCCAGCCCCACATACTACATATGGCGCCCAGACGTGGATAACTGAATCCACAGAAAGCCTGAGAAAGCTTGGGAAAAATAGAGTAAAGCATGTTTTGTTGGTAGTAGCAATTTCTCGGGTCTGCTCTGCTTGCTAGAGGCAAGCAAATGCTCTCATCTAAGAGAGGCTTCCTGACTCAGCTTTAGCTGCAAAACTTTGTAGCTCCTTTAAGAGGTCCTGCCGTGAAACACTTTAATGGTGTTGATGAAAAGCTGAACGCATGCTTTTCGGTTTTCAGCTGTAGCAGGAAAAAAGCTGCGCTGTTTTAAAATGTCATCTTTCTGGGCTGCCCTGCCAGGGCAATCTCTGACTGTTTCAGGCAGGCAAAAGCTACGCTGTTTTAAAATGCCATCTTTCTGGGCTGCCCTGCCAGGGCAATCTCTGAGTGTTTCAGGCAGGCAGTCCGACTGAGTGTGGTCTGTGAGCAGAATGCTACAGCTTGCTTGCTAGCAAGGACCTTGAAAAGCCATAGAGTTGTGGCAGTGAACACAGCTCTGGCTGGTATCTCAGCCACAAGGCTGGAAAGCTAAGGAATGGACTGGATCTAGCCGTCAAAGCCACGGCTTTAAAGGAGAGGATTAATCTTCTCCTTAAAGACTCATGTAGTCAAAAAAGAGAGAGATACAGTAAAGAGGTTCAAAGATGAAAAAAACCTCTAAAGAGTTTACAGTGTGTTAAAAATATAGGGAGGCTAAAAGTTAAAGTCATTAAAAATAAAAAAAGAAAGAAAGGGAGAAATAGGGTGTGGTGGTACATACCTTTAATCCCAATGCCTGGGAGGCAGAGGCATATTGACCTCTGTGACTTCAAGGGGTAGAGGCAGATTGACCTCTGTGACCTCAAGATGTGGTAGTACACGCCTTTAATCCCAATGCCTGGGAGGCAGAGATCTCTTGAGTTCAAGGTGTGGTAGCATACACCTTTAATCCCAGTACTGGGGAGGCAGAGACAGGAGGATCTCTGTGAGTTCAAAGACGGCCTGGTCTACAGAGTTATTCCAGGACAAAGATATATACAGAGAATCTGTCTCAAAAAGTCAAAAATTAAAAGTAAAATTAAAAGAAATAGAGGTTGAAATAAAGCCGCATAAAGATGGAAAATACACAGAGAATCTTGATACTATGTGTTATTATGCTCTCTTTGAATTGTTTGAATGCTGAGGAAAGAGCAACGGTTGCTAAAATACTTTTGTTTATAAATGCTGCTGAATTAATCCAAGATAGATATTTTGAAAATACCTTTGCTTCAAAATTGAAGTCAAAAGGTATGCTACTTTGGAGAAGAGATTTTGCTTTTGTTTCCACAGAAAATGAGAGGCTCTGGATTTATTCAGAGTTAAGAAAAATCCAGTTTGAACAAGGGAGGCCACCTGAAAAATCTCCGACAGGAATAAATGGCCCAGATGTCTGAGTTCTACATCCAGAACAGATTCAGGACTGCTGCCTGAGATGATCGAGACTCAAAGGATACTCCAGACAGGACTTGATTATAACTCTAAATTTTCTTTAGGTCCCCATAAGATTATCAGCACCCCCAACCAGCAGGAAGTAGCCTGAAATACTACGCCCACATTTCCAACAAATGGACTATGGGTATTTTCCTTTGTTTAAAAAAAAAAGAGGGAAATGATGCGGGAGAATTGTCTGTATTCTGTCAATCATATTTAATAAAACGCTGATTGGCCAGGCAGGCAGTATAGGCGGGAAAACCAGACAGGAAGTAGAGGTGATGCAATGAGAACAGGAGAATTCTGGGAAGCAGGGAGGTTCCTCTGCCATTCCTATACAGACCACCGAAGAGACAGCATGTAACCTGCCCAGCTGAAAAAGGTTCGGAGCCATTATGGCTAACATAGATGAGAATAATGGGTTAATATAAGTTATAAGCGTTAACAAGAAGCCTGACCTAATGGGCCAATCAGCTTTATAACTTATAGAGTTCTCTGTGTGATTGATTTTCCTTGGGACTTGCCGGCTGTTGGGTACTGGGTGGGACAGATACCCCAACAAGCCAGCCACACATACTACAAGTATGTTAGGGCATCTCTTGGGTATATTCCCAAGAGTGGAATTGCAGGGTCCTGAGGGAGGTTGACTCCCAGTTTCCTGAGAAACCGCCACACTGATTTCCACAGTGGCTGCACAAGTTTGCATTCCCACCAGCAATGGATGAGTGTTCCCCTCATTCCACATCCTCTCCAGCATAGGCTATCATTGGTGTTTTTGAGTTTGGCTAATCTGACAGGTGTAAGATGATATCTCAAAGTTGTTTTGATTTGCATTTCCCTGATCGCTAAGGAGGTTGAGCATGACCTTAAGAGCCTTTTGGCCATTCGAAGTTCATCTGTTGTGAATTCTCTGTTCAGTTCAGTACCCCATTTTTTAATTGAGTTAATTAGAGTTTTAGTGACTACTTTCTTGAGTTCTTTGTATATTTTGGAGATCAGACCTTTGTCTGATGAGGGGTTGGTGAAGATCTTCTCCCAGTCGGAAGGTAGCCTTTTTGTCTTACTGACAGTGTCCTTTGCTTTACAGAAGCTTCTCAGTTTCAGGAGGTCCCATTTATTCATTGTTTCTCTTATTGTCTGCGTTCCTGGGGTTCTGCTTAGGAAGTTGTCTCCTGTGCCTATATCTTGTAGACTACTTCCCACTTTCTCTTCTATCAGGTTCAAAGTGGTCAGATTAATGTTGCTGTCTTTAATCAATTTGGACCTGAGTTTTGTGCATGGTGATAGATATGGATCTATTTTCATTCTTCTACGGGTTGACATCAAATTATGCCATGACCATTTGTTAAAGATGTTTTCCTTCTTCCATTTTATACCTTTAGCTCCCTTGTCAAATATCAGGTGTTCATACGTTTGTGGGTTAATACCTGGGTCTTCAATTCGATTCCATAGGTCAACTTCTTTGTTGTTATGCCAATACCAAGCTGTTTTCAATACTGTTGCTCTGTAATAGATTTTGAAGTCAGGGATGGTAATGCCTCCAGAAGTTCCTTTATTGTATAAGATTGTTTTGGGTATACTGGGTTTTTTGTTTTTCCATATAAACTTGATTATTGTTTTCTAAAGGTCTGTGAAGAAGTTTGATGGGGTTTTGATGGGAATTGCATTGAATCTATAGATTGCTTTTGGTAGAATTGCCATTTTTACTATGTTGATTCTCCCAATCCAAGAGCAGGGAAGGTCTTTCCATTTTCTGGTATCCTCCTCAATTTCTTTCTTCAAGGACTTAAAGTTCTTGTCAAATAGGTCTTTCACTTCCCTGGTTAGAGTTACCCCAAGATGTTTTATGCTATTTGTGGCTATCATGAAAGGTGATGTTTCTCTGATTTCCCTCTCTGCTTCTTTATCCTTTGTATATAGGAGGGCAACCGATTTTTTGGAGTTTATCTTGTATCCTGCCACTTTACTAAAGGTGTTTATCTCCTGAAGGAGTTCTTTGGTAGAGTTTTTGGGGTCGCTTATGTACACTATCATATCATCTTCAAATAACCAAAGTTTAACTTCATACTTTCCAATTCGAATCGCCTTGATCCCCTTATGTTGTCTTATTGCTATTGCTAGAACTTCAAGTACTATATTGAAGAGATATGGAGAGAGTGGACAGCCTTGTCATGTTCCTGTTTAGTGGGATGGCTTTGAGGTTCTTTCCGTTCAATTTGATGTTAGCTGTTGGCTTGCTATATATTGCTTTTATTATATTTAGGTATGATCCTCGTATACCCAAACTCTCCAACACCTTTATCATAAAGGGTTTTGAATTTGGTCAAATGCTTTTTCAGTATCCAATGAAATGATCATGTGGTTTTTTTCTTTCATTTTATTTATATGATGGAATACATTGATAGATTTGCATATGTTGAATCAGCCCTGAATCTCTGGGATGGAGCCCACTTGATCATAATGGATAATTTTTCTAATGTATTCTTGGATTCGGTTTGCCAGTATTTTGTGGGAACCTGTCCTCCATGATCCTTGAGGCCAAAATACTGGATGCAAGTAATGTTTATGCTAACCAGCTAAGCTTCCTGCTAGTTCCGTCCTTGGTTCTGCTACAG
The DNA here is from genome assembly GCF_982192425.1 of Myodes glareolus. NCBI lineage: Eukaryota > Metazoa > Chordata > Mammalia > Rodentia > Cricetidae > Myodes > Myodes glareolus. The sequence continues at coordinate 11,364,532 of NC_142036.1, read as the reverse complement.
CCTGGTACATTAGCCTGAGGGATCTATTTTACTTTAATATGGTAATTTCTCAACCTGCCTCAAAGAAGCTCAGGTGCCAAGGCCCATCTAACCTGTCTGACATTGCTTTAAACCCTCAACCACCTGCCTGGGAAAAACTCCCACAGAGGCCAGTTTCCCCAACCCCCTCTGGGTGGGAGGAGTTTTCCTTTACTGGGGCCAAAGGTATTTTAACCCTGGATTTAGTTGAAAAAAGGGGCATTCTCTTCTTGAGGATGACTGGAACTCTGTATCTGTGTGTGTGCGTCTTATGCTTTAACCCCTAGGACAATATGGAACTCGTGGGATGTGGGTGGCGTGGAAGGACGACCCCTACAGATGGAGGCACCGCTGGGATACGAAGAAGAAGCAGCCACGAGTTTCTGGAAAGGTAAACCTATGGGGTCACCCTGAAAGGAAAAAGGTTAGCCAAAATGGTGTATTGGGATTTTGAAATGTAAGTATCTCTGTTCTTGTTCAGAACCGGGAGGCCTATTGAGGTCAACTGACAGTGCTTTTGGAGAAGCACCAATATTTTAAGGTAGACGGTACCACATGAGAGTTCATTAAGACAGTTTGTTTCTTGAGGTGATATTTTGCCAAATTTATATGAGAGAATTCAATCCCTGGCTTTGCTAGCATGGGGCTTTAATTTTGGTTGAGGAGAACGAGCTGAGAAAGGATTCAAAAGATATGTTTATGAGTTCTATTAAAAGTTTTTGAGTAACAAAAGAACAGCTTCACAGAGCTTGTCTTTCAGGGAGACTAGAAAGCTCCCATGCATGTTTGAATGCGGGTCACAGAACTGTGCATGGGCTCTCACAGCGGACGAGACAGCCGACGGTGATGGGGGCACGATGAACTTGCACAAGCCAAGCGGCAACGCAGAAAGGGGAGCGCTAGACACGCGCCCCAATAGGAGGGCGGAGAGACATGGGCACACAGCCCACGGGAGGCAGCGATAGCCAGGCCTTGGTGATAGAAAGAACAGTTAAAATCCGCCCGCCAAATCTCAGGTGACAGTTTGCAGCCAGAGGGAGCGGGTCTGTGTCCCGCCCCCTGCTGTGCAGCGCAGCTTTAGCAGTTTTAAGTGGAGATTGATAGATTCAAAGGTTTTACAGACCCAAAAGAGGTTAGCTAAATCTTGGGATGGTTTGTTGCCTAATTTTCTAAAAATCCAAACTGTGCTAGTTTGCATTTCCACCAGTGGTGGAGGAGTTTCTCTTGAGTAAAAGTTATGAGCAATATTTGATCTTGATCATGTTTAAGGGATAAGATAAGAGTCAAGAGTTATTTTGATTCACACTTCTCCTATGATTAAAGATGTTTGAGGATTTTTTAAATGTCTTTCAGTCATTTTAAGTTTGTCTGTTGAGAGTTTTCAGTTTAGATTTATTGCATGTATTTTAATTTTATTAATTGCTCTTTGGAAGACTATTCATGGAGTCCTAATATTTTTTATATGGATTGATGACTGACAAAGATTTCCATATCTGTAGCCAGATATGGCGATCCTATTAATTATTTCTCTAATGTTGGCGGGAGGCAATGTGCCCCCATAAAGATAATTTTTATAATTCTGTCCAGTTGTGTAAATGCTCATGTGCTGGATCAAATAATTATTTTCTGCCCCTGGAAAAGTTCCAGGTGGAGCTGATTCTAAAAGATGTTTTGGAGCTGACCATTCAGCCCAGTTCAAAACCTGCTATGATGGTGCAGGCCAATAAAAAATAATGTTTTGAGGTTGGCTAATTCAGGCCAATATTTAGGCCGGTTGCAGTGACACAGGCCAATAGCATTTGCTCCTTGGAGACAGAGACCTACAGACCTCTGTATGTCCAAGATCTGCTTGGTTGTAGTTTAGATCCTAAACAGCTAAGCACATTGCTCCCAGAGACTGATGAGGAGAGCCAATTTCAATGGCGCACGCAGGCAAGATTGGCCTCAACTAGCGTCTAACAAGGTCCAGGTCATGTACTGATGCACATGATCCGGGCCAGGTTTGATTTGGGGAAGAGAAGCGGTTTTTGTGTGTTTCCACAGGATGCAAAGCACCCCGTCCCTGAATGTCTGGTGTGGACCGTGGATTCATCTGTCCAGAGGCCTGAGGACAAAGCCTCTGCTATGGAGCTGTCTGACCTGATTGCTGCGGAGCTGGCGGGTTCCTGAAAAATGATCCAGCACCTACCCTTGTTCTATCAGTTATTGCTGTACAATGGCTGTACTGCTGGATTTCCTCTTGATTTGTCAGTTATTGCTTGCTATCAGTTTTTCTTTTCCTGTCAGCTATTTCTGCTGAGCACTATGGGTATCTTCAAGGCAGGTTGCAAAATGCCATGGTTGTTCAAATTAAGAATTGGGGACTGAAGTTAATATTGACAGATTGGATATGGTTTTTTGACCTTTGCTGGTCACAGAATAGGATTTTTACTGTTTTTCATGGTCCCTGAAATACAAAATTTACTAATTGGCTGTCATTTATTCTAGTTAGCTTTTCAGGGACCTTACACCAGTGCTATTGAGACCTTACTTAAAGGGGCTCTATTCTGAGCAGAGTTTTCAGGATTGTGCCAAAGCACAATCTCCTTTGGGAATGCTTGTATATGCTGGAGCATGACATTCATGATCTCATGAAGCCGGAGTCAGGACTACTCAGGACAAGTCCTTTTGGCATTCGCCTCAAAATATCTTTCAGCATAATCTGGCTGGACTCAATGTATGACTCGTAACCAAAGACGGGTAAGGATTGAGTGGGAGGAGGCTCTGACCTAAGACAGAAAGGTATTTTGACCTGGAATACTTTTTCCACGACGGGTAAAGAGTCTGCCGGGCCATCAACACCTAAGACAAGGTGCTAGTCATCATATTTTATATAAAAGGGGGACTTGTGGGAACCTGTCCTCCATAATCCTTGAGGCCAAAATACTGGATGCAAGTAATGTTTACGCTAACCAGCTAAGCTTCCTGCTAGTTCCGTCCTTGGTTCTGCTACAGTCTGGTACATTAGCCTGAGGGATCTATTTTACTTTAATATGGTAATTTCTCAACATGCCTCAAAGAAGCTCAGGTGCCAAGGCCCATCTAACCTGTCTGACATTGCTTTAAACCCTCAACCACCTGCCTGGGGAAAAACTCCCACAGAGGCCAGTTTCCCCAACCCCCTCTGGGTGGGAGGAGTTTTCCTTTACTGGGGCCAAAGGTATTTTAACCCTGGATTTAGTTGAAAAAAGGGGCATTCTCTTCTTGAGGATGACTGGAACTCTGTATCTGTGTGTGTGCGTCTTATGCTTTAACCCCTAGGACAATATGGAACGCGTGGGATGTGGGTGGCGTGGAAGGACAACACCTACAGTATTTTATTAAGTATTTTTGCGTCAATGTTCATGAGTGAGATTGGTCTGTAATTCTTTCTTGGTTGTGTCTTTGTGTGGTTTTGGTATCAGGGTAACTGTAGCTTCATAAAAAGAGTTTGGCAATGATTCTTCTGTTTCTATATTGTGAAATACATTAAGGAGTATAGGTATTAGCTCTTCCTGAAAGTTCTGGTAGAATTCTGCATTGAAACCATCTGGTCCTGGACTTTTTTTGGTAGGGAGATTTTTGATAACAGCTTCTAATTCTTCACGACTGACAGGTCTATTTAGATTGTTCACCTGTTCTTGGTTCAACTTTGGTATATGGTACTTATCTAAAAAAATGTCCATTTCTTTAACATTTTCCAACTTTGTGGCATATAAACTTTCGTAGTAAGATCTAATGATTCTCTGAATTTCCTCTGTGTCTGTGGTTATGTCCCCCTTTTCATTTCTGATCTTTTTAATTTGCATGTTCTCTCTCTGCCATTTGATTAATTTGGATAGGGGTTTGTCGCTCTTGTTAATTTTCTCCAAGAATCAGCTTTTTGATTCATTGGTTCTATGGATTGTTTTCTGTGTTTCTATTTTGTTGATTTCAGCCCTCAGTTTGATTATTTCCAGGCTTTTAGACCTCCTCGGTGAATCAGCTTCTTTTTTTTCTAGAGCTTTCAAGAGTGCTGTTAAGTCTCCAGTGTGTGCTTTCTCCGTTTTCTTTAATTAGGCACTTAGTGCTATGAACTTTCCTCTTAGCACTGCTTTCATAGTGTCCCATAGGTTTGAGTATGTTGTGTCTTTATTTTCATTAAATTCAAGGAAGACTTTAATTTCTTCTTTATTTTTTTCTTGACCCAGGGATGATTCAGTAGTTGACTGTTCAACTTCCATGAGTTTGTTGGTTTCCTGGGGGTAGCACTGTTGTTGAATTCTAACTTTAATCCATGGTGGTCTGACAAGACACAGGTGGTTACTAATATTTTTTTGTATCTGTGGAAGTTTGCTTTGTTACTGAGTATGTGGTCAATTTTCGAGAAGGTTCCATGAGCTGCAGAGAAGAAGGTAAATTCTTTCCTATTTGTTTGGAATGTTCTATAGATATTTGTTAAGTACATATGATTCAATACCTCCAATAATTCTCTTATTTGTCTGCTAGGTTTCTGTCTGATTGACCTGTCCATTGGTGAGAGAGGAGTGTTGAAGTCTCCTACTATTAGTGTCTGTGGATTGATGACTGCCTTGAGTTCTAGAAGTGTTTCTTTTATATAAGTAGGAGGCTTTATATTAGGGGCATAGATATTCATGATTGAGACTTCCTCCTGATGAATTATTTCTGTTATGAGTATAACATGTACATCTCCATCTCTTCTGATTGATTTTAGTTTGAAGTCAATTTTGTTGGAAATTAGAATGGCCACACCTGCTTGTTTCTTACGTCTGTTTGCTTGAAAACACTTTTTTCAACCCTTTACTCTGAGTAGATGTCTGTTTTTGTGGTTGAGGTGTGTTTCTTGTAAAGAGCAGAATGTTGGATCCTGTTTTCGTATCCAGTCTCTTAGTCTGTGCCTTTTTATAGGTGAATTGAGTCCATTAATATTAAGTGATATTAATGACCAGTGGTTGTTGACTCTGGTTATTATTATTTTTTGTTTGTTTGTTTAATAGAGTTTTCATGTGTCCCTTCTTTGAGTTAAGCTCGTGAAGGGTTGCTAGATGTCTGAGTTATTGTAGGGAGTGTTGGCAATGTTGGATTCCTTGGGTTGCAATTTTCCATCTATTACTTTCTGTAAGGCTGGGTTTGTGGCTACGAATTGTTTAAATTTGTTCTTATCCTGGAATATTTTGTTTTCTCCATTGATAGTGAACGATAGCTTGGCTGGGTATATTAGTCTGGGCTTGCATCCATGGTCTCTTAGTTTCTGCAGTACCTCTATCCAGGACCTTCTTGCTTTCATAGTTTCCATAGAGAAGTCCAGTGTAAGTCTGATAGGTTTACCTTTATAAGTTACTTGATCTTTTTCCTTTGCAGCTCTTAATATTCTTTCTTTGATCTGTATGTTTTGTGTTTTGATTACTATATGGCAAGGGGATGTTTTTTTTTTTTTTTGGATCCAGTCTATTCGGTGTTCTGTATGCTCCTTGAACCTTCATCGGAACATCATTCTTTAGGTTGGGAAAGTTTTCTTCTATAATTTTGTTGAATATATTTTCTGGGCCTTTGATCTGCAGTTCTCCTTCTTCAATCCCTATTATTCTTAGATTTGGTTTTTTTATTATGTCCCAGATTTCTTGAATGTTTTGTGATGAGAATTTGTTGGATTTGCTGTTTTCTTTGATCAGAGCATTTATTTTCTCTATGGTATCTTCACACTCTGATATTCATTCTTCCATCTCTTGTATCCTTTTGGTTATGCTTGATTCTGTAGTGTCTGTTCGTTTACCTAGATTTTCCATATCCAGACGGTCCTCGTTTTGTCTTTTCTTCATTGCATCCATTTCAGTTTTCAATTCTTGAACTGTTTCCATTACCTGTTTGATTGTTTTTTCTTGGTTTCCCAGTGTATCATTCATGGATTTACTCATTTCTTCAAACTTTTTGTTATACTTCTCATCCATTTCTTTACTCATTTCTTCATTCTTTTTGTTGTATTTCTCTTCCAGTTTTTTAAGGGAGTTATTCATATCCTGTTTAAGGGACTCTATTGCTTTCATAATGGCACTTTTTCCCACTACTTCTGGGTTAAGGTGTTCAAGTCCTTCTATTGTAGTGTCTTTGGAATCTGGTGTTTTCATGTGGTTTTTCAGATTGTTGGACGAGGTCTTGCCTTGGTGTCTGCCCATCTCTTCCTTCAAATGCTCTCTATTGGAACTTCTGGTCCCGGGTCAGGTTCCCTTGTTGGGTAGGGACTTCACTGACAGAATGCCCACCTTTCCTCAGGCAGGCTATTGAAGCACAGGCACTCCCTCTTTCCGGGATGCGCCTACAGCCCAGGCCCAGCTTGCAAGGCAGCTGAGCTGGGGAAATTTTATGGCCCCAGTGGGAAGGGAGAAATATAGGAATTTGTACCTGGATGGAAGCTGGGATGGCAGGCAGGAGAGCTTAGCAGGGCAGAGCCAGCACTGTAGGGTGACCTGGGAGTTTATGGGGTTGGGGTAAGCCCAAGCTTCTCCTCACCGGGTCCCTGCCGCAGGCCCGAGGCAAACTCACCCCTTTGATGGCCCTCTGGATGGAAGCCTGGCCCTAAATGATTTTAAAGATTATTTTTATTGAGTTATATATTTTTTCTCCTCTATCCTTCCTTCTTCACCCTCACATTGTATCATCTCCCATGGTCCCCATGCTCCCAAGTTGCTTGGGAGATCCTGACTTCTTCTGCTTTCCATGTAGATTATATAAAATTATTTCTCACTTAGGGCCCTCTGTGCTGTATAGGTAACCCGCGATTATAAATGTAGGCAGGTTTTAGATTGCTTCATGTCTAAAAGCAATTTCAGTGAGTACATATTATATTTGTCTTTCTGGGATTAGGTTACTTCACTCAATATGATGTTTTTTAGATCTGTTCATTTGCCTCCAAATTTCAAGATTTTATTAATTTTTTCACTGTGTTATACTACATCATGTAAGTGTACCACACCTTTATGTATTCTTTATAAGAGGGACATCTCTTTGTACGGTGACAATGTTTTCCCATTCTGTAGGCTAGTGTTTTTTATTATTGACCATGCCATTTGCTCTAGGGAAGGTTTTGAGTTTCAGGACATCCCATATATTAATTGTCTTTGCTACTGGGATTATATTTAGGTAGTGGTCTCCTGTGCCAACGCATTCAAGTATACTTACCACTTTCTTTTATATTCAGTGTGGTTGGTTTTTTGTTGACGTCTTTGATTTATTTGGACTTGAGTTTTGTACATGGTGATAGATATGGATCTATACGCATTCTTCTACACGTTGATAATGCCAGCACCATATGTTGAATATCCTATCTTCCATTTTGTGGTTTTTAATTCTTTTAAAAACCACATGTTCGTTGGTGTGTGGATTGATATCACAGTCATGAATTTGTTTCCCTTGATCTTCCTGTATGATTTTATGCCAATATCAGGCTGTTTCCACTACTGTACCACTTTAGTAGAATTTGAAGTCAGTGTTTATGATGTCTCCAGAAGTTCCATTATTGTACAGGATTGTTTTGGATATGCTGCTTTTTTTTTCTTTTTTGCTTTACCATATGAAGTTGAGTTTTGCTCTTCTCAGGTCTGTGAAAAATTTTGCTGGGCTTTTGATGGGCCTTGTATTGAATCTGTAGATTGTTTTTGGTAAGACTGCCATTTTGCTATTTATGTTAAGTCTACCTACCAAAGAACATGAGAGATCTTTCCATTTTCTGATATATTCTTCAATTTTTTTTCTTCAAAGACTCAAAGTTCTTGTCATACAGACTTTCTACTTGTTTGGATAGAATTACTCTAAAATATTTTATGTTATTTGTGGATATTGTGAAGGGTGATATTTGTTTGATTTCTTTCTCAGCCCATTTTTATCTGTATAAAGAATGCTTCTAATTTTTGAATTAATCTTGTATCCTGCTATATTACTGAAGTTGTTTATGTATGGTATTAGTTCGTTGGTAAAATTTAGGGATCACTTATGTAAATATCAAATCATCAGAAAATAGTGACAATTTGACCTCTTTTCTGATTTCTATCCCCTTAATCTCTTTTTGTTGTCTTATTACTTTAGATAGACCTTCAAGTACAATAATGAATAGATATGGAAAGAGTGGACAGTCTTGATTTGTTTCTGATATCAGTGGGATCACATTAAGTTTCTCTCCTCCTTAGTTTGTTGTTGGCTGTTGGCTTGCTGAATATTGCCTTTATTGTGTTTACATATGTTCCTTGTATCCCTGATCTCTCCCAGACCTTTATGACAAAGGGATGTCATATTTTGTCACCCTTTTTTCAGCATATGCTGAGATTATCATGTTTTATTTTTCGTCTTTTATATGGTCATTTACATTGACAGGTTTTTGTATGTTGAACCCTCCCTGCAAATATGGGAAAAGTCTTACTTGTCATGGTAGATGATTTTTCTGATATGCTCTTGGTTTTATTTTTGCAAGTATTTTTTTAGTAAATAATGCTAACTGCTTTGAGATATAACCAGCTTCTTTTATTTTTTTTAAAAAGAAAATAAGCTATCTACTTTCATTTTATATACCAATCTCAGTTTCTATTCTCTCTCTTCTTCCCATCATTTCCATTTATTCCCCCACGCCACTCCCATCATCTGCTCAGAGAATTTATGGCACATTGCTTTGGGAAAGTTCTAAGACCCTCCCTACTATATCTAGGCTGATCAGGGTATGCATACAGAAAGAATAGATTTTCAAAAATCCAGTAAGAGGTGTAGAAATAAATCCTGATGCCACAGACTGCCCCCGCCATACAACTGTCACAGTGAAGGGACTAATTTGGACCTATGCTGATTCCTTCTCTGTCTAACTAGAGTTGGTGAGCACCCATTAGCTCAGGTAAACCGTTTTAGTGGGTAGACCCATCACGGTCTTGACCTCTTTGCTTATATTCTCACTCCTCCCACTCTTCAACTGTACCTTGGTGGTGTGGGAGGTCCTTCTGTCCTTGTGCATCTTTTATTTGTTAATGAGTAAAAAAACTTCCCTGGCCTGTTGATTGGGTGGAACTTAGGTAGGCAGGGAAAATGAAAATGAATTCATGGGGAAAGATAGCACAGTCAGATGCCATAGTTCCACAGCCAGAGTAAGACATGCTTCTGAAACTTAGCCTTTAAGCCACTACCATGTGGCAATACACAGATTAATAGAAATGGGTTAAACTAAGATGTTCGAATTAGCCAATAATGCTGCAGCCAGCGCAGCCTGGATAGCCAAGACTGACAGAGGGTGCCGAGATTGAGACATGGAGGCTTCTTTTCAGGGCGAAGAACAGCAACCTTTATCTTGCCCAGCAACCTTTTATACCTCTACTCCTTCTGTGGAGACTCACTAGCCAGAAACAACACAAACATCCTGGTCAATTACAGACCACAAGGAAGTTCTGCTCTCAGTCAGGGGGAGTGAGGACAGCAGGATTACAGCAACTCCCCCATTTTATTTTTATAATACCTTGCCTGGCATGTGGAACAGTCCTCTAATATTCCCTGTCTTAGGTAGCATCCTGCCTCCAAAGTATTGCCCATCCATGGCTACTCAGACACATAGTCCTAAACCAAATATCCACAGGACTGACAATGCCAAGTAGCCAGACCAGGGCTGTAGCTATCTAGCATGCACTAACTGGGTGATAAAATTAACAAAAGCAGTATTCCTAACCCCTCTCATATGATGGGTGAGTTCCATAACAATAGCAGAAGCTTGCAATACAGTGCCATGATTAACAAACATAACATGATTAACTGTTGAAAAGTCCAAAGATATTACACTTGCTTCTGAACCAGAGCTACTTGTTGGTTCAAGGTCAATATGCCCAATTGAATTTTGAATGTCCAAAGCATTGCTGACTCTTTCCAGCAAGCTGGTTGACAGTCTCAGCCATCTGCATAGTCTGTGAGAGAAAGTCTGGCAGCAGTAGCTGTGGTGGCAAAGCTCTGCTCCAGCTGCATTCTGGCTCCAGCAGCACTCACTCTGGATCCAAACTGCTGCATGAAGTGGAGCAGAACTCAGGGAAGCAGGCTCACTGCTCCTGCTCTGGAACCATTGAAGGGGCCCCACTTTAACAATCTCTTAAGGAATTTGGGCATCATCAACCTGTCTGGCTACTTCTTGCTGAGTGGGGGTGCTGCATTCTTGGGGGTATTTTAACATCAACATTCCAGGGGGTCTCAACAATTCAAATCACATAAATTTGCAATGAATCCACAGGTTCTCATCCTCTGTGGAGACTAAAGCAGAACCGCTTTTCCAAAGCATCAAATCTTTAGGCCTGTTTTTTAAAGTCAAAATACCTTTCTTAGCAGTTCCCAGATCAAATGTCTTTCTCCAGTCCAGAACACAAAATACAACACAATCAACATAATAACATACATCTGTACATATTCTATCCTTTGAGACCCTCAATTCACCTTCCTGCCTCCTTTTTATTACTTCCCTACTGGCCAATCTTCCAGAGGGCCTCTCTCAGAGCATCTCTGGGAATGATGACACACATACTCCTTTTAATCTGACTTGGCTTGTTCCCAGTCTGGAACATTTAAAGCCACTCCTGCACAAAATATTTGGCTGTATTCCTTGTTACTTTTGTGCCTTGTTGTTTTAAGAGTTTTAGTTACTTTTTAGAGGCCTTTCAAATCACCCTCTTGCCTCTTTATACTTGTTTATCTTTTGGAGGATGTCTCTCAGAGTTATCTCTGGGGATGAAAAATACCTTCCCCAATATGTTCCTCATACTGAGTGACCCCGTTCATGTATCCCCACTTTCCAGATCACAGTGGGACCTTCACTTGCTGTGGCCAGAGCAGCTTGGATAGCCGAGACTGGCAGGAGGGTGCCAGGATTGAGACATGGAGGCATCTTTTCAGGTGGAAAAACAGCCATGTTTATTTTTTTTTTCAGGTGGAAGAACAGCAACCTTTATTTTGCCCAGCAACCTTTTATACCTCTACTCCTTCTGTGGAGACCCACCAGCCAGAAAGAATACAAACACCCTTGTCAATTACAGACCACAAGGAAGTTCTGCTGTCAGTCAGGGTGAGTGAAGGCAGCAGGATCACAGCTAGTAAAAAGTTAGAGCTAATGGGCTAAGCAGTGATTTAATTAATACAGTTTCTGAGTGTCCAGCTAGGGCTAAGCTAGCTGGACAGCCAGGACAAACATCAGGCCCTTCACCTACACTTTGTTAGCTCAGCCCAGTGCTATGCTTCAGGTGTCTGTCTCTGTTTCTTTTAGTTGCTGGATGAAGGTTCTATGGTAATACTTAAGATATTCTGATGAACACAAGACCAGTTTGATCATTCACTCCTTTATTGCTTAGGGTCTTACTTGGGTTCCTTGTTATGGATTCATGGGAATTTCTCTAGTGCCAGGTTTCTTGCTAGTCTCCTAATGACTCACTCAATCAATATATGTCTTTCATTGCTCTTATATCTGTCCTTCCTTGATCTTATCTATCTTGTCCCTTAAAGTTCTTCCCCCTCTCTCCTTTTCTTTTCCTCTTCCTCTTTCACTCTCCATTTTCTCCCACCCCTAATTTTGTTAGGCAATCTTATCTTATTCACATTTCTAGGTGGATCTATGTATGTTTTTCTTAAGAACCACAAAAACTCTACCAGGAAACTATATTAACTGATAAATACTTTCAGTAAAGTTGGCAGTATATAACATCAACTCAAAAATTCAGTAAACCTCCTATATACACATGATAAAGAAACTAAGAAAGAAATCAGAGAAACTTCATGCTTTACAATAGCCACAAATGACATAAAATACCTTGGGTTAAAACTAAGCAAAGAAGTAAAAAACCCATTTGACAAAAATTTTATGTCTTCAAAAAAAGAAATTGAAGAAGATATTAGAAAATGGAAAGTTCTCCAATGATCTGGGATAAGTATGGCCAACATAATAAAAATGTCAATCCATTCAAAGGCAATCTATAAATTCAATGCAATCCCCATAAAAATTCAGACACAATTTTTTACAGACCTTGATTAACAATAATCAACTTCATATGAAAAAATTAAAATCCCAGGATACCCCAAATAATCTGTACAATAAGGAAACGTACTGAGGCATCACGGTTCTGGATATCAATTTCTACTATATAGCTACAGTAATGAAAGCAGCTTGGTACTGGCATAAAACAGATAGATTGACTAGTTGTATCTAATCAAAGACCTGGAAATTAATCCACACACCTATGAACACCTGATTTTTGATAATGAAGCTAAAAGTATACAATGAAAAAAGGAAAGCATCTTCAACAAATAGTGCTGGCGTAACTGGATGTCAACATGTAGAAGAATAAAAATATTTCCATATCTATCACCATGCACAAAACTCAAGTACAAATAGATTAAATACCTCAGTTAAATCTGGAACACTAAACCTGATAGAAGAGAAATTGGGAAGTAACTTTTAATTCATGGGCAGAGGAGACCACTTCCTCAATGTAATACAAGTAGCACAGACAATGAGAGCAACAATAAATAAATGGGACTTACTGAAACTGAAAAGAATCTGTAAAGCAAAGGACACAGTTAATAAGACAAGAAGACAGCCCATTGAAGATGAAAATTTCTTCATCAACCCCACATCAGACAGAAGACTGATCTCCACATCAGAGGACTGATCTCCAAAATATATTAATAACTCAAAAAATTAGGTATCAAGTATTGTTCTTTAAAAATAATATGATGTTGGTGTGCCCCGAGCAGCCTGCAAGCCAGGCAGCAGAACAGTACAGGTTACCTGCGGTGGCAGAGCTGGTCCTGTCATGCAGCAGGGGAGAGTCAGATAGGCAGGCGGCAGATAATAGTAAACAGACATAAGGCTAGACATAAAGGTAAACATTTATTACTTAAAGAAAGGGAGGCATAAAGACATGGAGACAAACATAGAGAGAGACAGAAAACACGTGTGCACATGGCAAGAGATGTACAGAAAAGAGGAAAGCCCAGACGGCGACAAGGTCAGAAGTTTTGTTCTTTAAAAAACAGGCAGATGTGTTCCCTGGCAGGCTCACAGAGCAACTTCTAGTCAGACAAGGATGGCTGGGGTTCCCTGCAAGATCTCCAGGGTGGCAGCGCCATGCGGTCGGGGAAGTTAGGAGGGCAGTTACAGTGGATAAAAGGCTCACAGGACATAGAATTATTTAAAGAAAAGGGAGACATTTATTGCTTAAAGAAGAGGAAAACAGAGAGACATAAAGAGAAACGAAGACACATGTGCACACTACAAGAGATAAACACAAGACAGGGGAAGATGGCGACGAGGGAGGTCAGAAGTGGCTGGGGAGTGGGCGTGGTTAGCTCTTAAAGTGACCAGAGCATAAGGAATAATATAAGATTCCAAATAACCAATTTAAAAATGGTATGAAGAACGAAACCCATATTTCTCAACACAAAAATTTCACATGACTGAAAAACACTTAAGGAAATGTTTAATATTCTTTGCCTTCTGGAAAATGAAAATCAAAACAACTCTGAGTTCCCATTTTATGCCATTTAGATTGGCTAAGATCAAAAACACCTTTTATAGCTTATGCTGGAGAGTATGTGGAGTAAGAGGAACAGTATGGCTGTTTCTCAGAACATTGGAAGTCAATGTACCTCAGGGTCCAGCAATTCCACTCTTGGGCACATACCCAAAAGATGTGCAATTATACTTCAAGGCATTTGTTCAACTATGTTTATAGCAGCCTTGTTTATAATATCCAGAACTTGGAAAAAAATCTTGATTCCTCTCTCCTGAAGAATGAGTAGAGAAAATCTGGCACAATTATACAATGGAGTACTACTCAGTGGGGAAAAAAAACCCTTGAAATTTGCATACAGGACCTCTGAAGGTGAATGAGTCTGGAACCTCAAATGGAATAGGCAGGAACCAGAGAACTCTGTGAGTCCAGGTGAGAGACTGAGACCTCTGAGCAAGTAGGGAGGAACTAGAGACCTCTGCAGGTCTGAATCTGAGTCTGGGAATAGCGAAGGAATAGGCCTTAGTCAGGACATTTGTGGGCTCAGGCATAAGTCTGGGACCTCTGAGGATGTTGACCAGAGCACAAGGTCTTTTGGGGACTGTGCCAAAGCCAGAGACCTCCATGGAATCAGGTCCAGACAAGGGACATTTATAGAAACATGCCTGGGCCAGTGATAGAGGTCGGAGCAGGTCTGAGACAGTAGAGTCCACAGGAGCAGGTCCATGGGAACAACCACTGAGGATGTAGACAAGAATGAGAGACCTATACGGGTCTGGGTGTAAGAATGGAACATCTGAGGGTTTAGGCCTGAGCCAGGACCTCTGAGGGTCCAGACACAAATTTGGGACCTCCATGGGAGTAGGCAAAGACCAGAGACCTCTGGGGTCCAGGGGAGAGTATGGGAGCTCCAAGGGAATAGGAAAGAACCAGAGAACTCTGTAGGTCCGGGCACAAATCTGGAACATCTGAGGGAGTAGGCAAGGGCCAGGACATCTGTGAGAGCAGACCCTAGGGGGCAACCTCATCAGAATGAGACCCAAGAAAGCAATCTCTGTGAGAACATGCCAAAACTATACCTTGTATTGCAACACTCCCGGGAGTATTGAACAATCTCCAGGAACACGGAAGGCCTAATATACCAGGATGAGCAACCACCTGAGCCTTGCATCCACTGGACTGATCAAATGAGAGTTCACCAAGGCCAGCTGGACTGGGACTGAACGAGCACGTGATCAAACCAGATTCTCTGAATGTGGCCGGATTCTCTGAATGTGTCTGGCACGGGGACTGTCTGAGAAGCCATTGATAGTGGCACTGGGACTTGTTTACTCTGCATGTTCTGGATTTTTGGAATTCTAATCAGTTTAGATGCTCAACTTCCTAGATCTGGAGGGAGTGGGGAGGAACTTGAACTTCCCACTGGGCAGGAAATACTGACTGCTCTTAGGGCTGGAGAGGGAGGAAGAGAAGGAGTGGGGGAATGGGAGGGTATTGGGAAGAGGGGCAGAAGTGGAAACTTTTATAAATTAATAAAAAAAGAAAAAAGAAAAAAAACAAGAAAAAGCTATCAAACATATGAAAGAAACTTTTCATGACTTGAAAACTGAAATATAGAAAATAATAAAGCACAAGCCAATGGATTTATAGAAATAGAAATAATAAGAAAGTGACCAGGAACCACAAATGCAAGCAAAAACAGCAGAGTATAAGAAATGGAAACTTGAATCTCAAGCACCGAAGATAAAATAGAGGAAACAGACTCATTGGTTAAAGAAAATATTAAATCTAACAAAAGCTTATACAAATTATCCAGGAAACATATGGCACCATGAAATGAACAAACCTAAGAATAATAGGTATAGGAGAAGGAAAGGAAGTCCAATTTAAAAGCACAGAAAATATATTCAACAAAATCATAAAAGAAAACTTTCCCAAACTAAAGAAAGTCATGTCTATGACCATATAAGAAGATTTAATAACACCAAATAGACTAGATAAAAAAGTCCTCTTGCCACATAATAATCAAAACACATAATATACAGAATAAAGAATGAATATTAATAGCTTCAAAGCAAAAAGGCCAAGTAGCATATACAGCCAGAAATATCAAAATTATACCTGACTGCTCAATGAAAAATAAAATCCATATTATCTGATCAAGTATTATGCAGATATTAAGAGACAATGGATGCCAACCAAGTCTATTACACCAAGCAAAACTTTCAATCAACATAGAAGGACAAACATGACATTCCACAACAGAACCAGATTTAACTAATATTTAACCACAAACAGAATCTTGTAAAAGTACTAGAAGGAAAACTTTAGCCCAAGGAAGTTAGCTACATCTGCAAAAATACAGACAATAGATAATCTCAAAGAAATAAGTCCCAAAGAAGGGAAACATGTACGTAATAACATCACCAAGAATAAAAACTAAAATAAGAGGAGATAGCATTCATTGGTCATTAATATCCCTTAATATAAATGGAATCAACTCACCTATAAATAGACAAAGGATAACAGGTTTGATAATAAAATAGAATCCATCTTTCTGTTGCAAGCAAGAACAGATCTCAAACAGATAGACAGTTGTATCTACAAGATGAAATTAAAATCCTGTAAACTTTAACAATGTGTTTAAATACCTTCATAGAGATAGGATACTTTATTTTATCCAAAAACAAATTGATTACATGCCAGATGTAACATGAGGGGGCCTGTTTGTTGGGGTTTTTCTGTCCTCCCACCAGGTCCCCACAATTGTTTAGTCCCAGAGAAAATTACTCAAAGGACTCCGTAAGTTATAATACTGATTGGCCCGTTAGATCAGGTTGCTTATTAGCTAACTCTCACATCTTGATTAACCCATTTTTCTGATCTATTTTAGCCATAGGCTCAGTACCTTTTACAGCAGGGCAGCTCACATCTTGCTGCTTCAGTGATCTGGGCAGAAGTGGGAGGAATCAGCTTCCTCCTCCTCACAATTCTCCCGCACCAGCCAGGAACCTGAGAAGACCAAGAATAGATCCCAAGACCTACAAATTACAATGTGATTTGACAGCATTTTCAGAAAGGGACATGAAACTCAGGGACAATTTTTGCAGTATGTTAGCCAAGAACATTCTGCAGACTCCTGAAGCTTACCTGCTATCTCTAGAGCTGCATTAGTTCCATGGTATAAGTACCAGAGTCTAACCAGGATCAGTGATAAAAATGATGTTCATGTTTCACATGGGGATGATAGAGAGACTGGAGGAAATCAAGGTTAATGGTTTATCAGTCTATCCAGTTCTGCATGATCTGTTGACTCTTACCAATTCCTAAATTCTGTTCTAACTGGAGAATTAACTGAAGCTCTGTTGTGAAACTAGGGACCGTAGTCTCAATGGTCTCTTAGTCTCTTCAAGATTGATCCTGGTACCCACAGCATATCCAGGTCTGCCATGTATGATGCTCTCTATCTTGTTCAGATGAGCTCGAGAGTTGTAGAAAAATAAATATTACAGTAGAAAAGACTTCATAAATATTCAGATGCATTAAAACTTAATACAGACTAAGTTCTAGAAGATTACAATGGGAAAAATGTCTTTCATACACAGAGCAAGCCAAGAAACTAAGAGGCCAATAATTTGGACTTGTGCACCTGCTTTGATTCAACACTCTGAAAAGACTTGAGCTAGTACTGGGGAGTCTCTATTGGCCTTTAGTATTTCCTGCTGGTCCTGAGTTTCTGTAGGAAGGTTTTATACAGTTTCACACTTGAGTTCCATCACAGTGTCTCTGGTAGAGTAACATATGGCTATGATCTCAGTTTGCAGTTTTTCAGATTTAAGAAATCGTGGCTTTTGGGGGGTGTTCCTACAGATGGTAACCTTCGTATTTAGAACTTAATTACAATCAGTGTTCTCATTATATCATATTATTCTCATTAACTTCAGACACTATCCTGGAGACTGGTGAGCCCAGTGTACATGACAGCTGATTAATGAGAACACAGAGACAGTGCAGGTAGGGGCAAGGGTCTGGGTGTGTGATGGCTGCACCAGGTCATGGTCTGATTCCTTCACATGGACCTTGGACAGTGCCCCTGGGGAAAGCCAAGATGACCATTATTCGAATATTACATGCATGATGTACCTGGTTCTCTCTCCTGAAACTCTGAAACACTAACAGGTAGGAAAAGTCATGAGGTAGAGGAGCAGCACCAGGACAGTCATGCTTTGCTGAAAGCTCTAGTAAGAAGGAGATGGGTCTTCTCAGCCTGAGGGCTGCATTGCATTGGGGTGGTTCTTGAGAGGATAAAAGGAAGCCAAGGAGTTTTTGCTTTTCACTTAAGGTAGCAGAGTTTTGTTTGTGCTTCTTAGTAGAAATGGAAGTAGATACTCAGTAACATTTTCCTGGTTCTGACTGGGTTTCTAATCCCTGACAAACAAGAAATATTTTGAGTCACACTATGCAGACATATGAGGCAAAAGATGGGAATGTTTACAGTGAGTTCACATTTAATCAATGATGGTAGAACAAGGTATCACTCACTGGATGTGTTTTAATGCCACCAAAAATTCATAACGTGGATTTAGGTTGGAATTTGGGCTCATAATGGTCAGAAATCATACTTATAAAAACTTAAAATTTATTATTTAGGTGTCAGCAAAGACATTATTCTTTTCCCTCATCCAGAATATAACTTGTGATAACGAATATTAAGTACATGAGATCCCATGTGTTCATCTGGGAAAAAAAACACAACTGACTGACATGGATCCTGTCTATTAGGCTCAGACTATTTACCTTCCTAATTGGTGACACAATACATGCACACTTTTCATTGTACGTCTTTATTTACAGCAATCTGCTTTTCTCTTTGTATTTTTATATCTCACTTTCTCGGACCTCAGGCTGTGACACATAAAAACCCAGGTTTTATGAATATTGCATTGTTGAGGGATGAGAAAGTTTTCATTTCATAAAACCCCATGAAAAGTAGTATCATCCAGCCAGGCTTCAGGGTTATGTGTTCTGAAGTAATAAGGTGGCAGAGTGATGACAAGACATGGAAGGAAGGCATGCTTGAACAGTGCAACTGTTTGTCTTCTGGAGAGGATAACCATAGAGGGCAATGGACTGCAGGACTTTCTCCCATGCCTTGGTAATGTAAATCACCAGGGAAGGGAAATGAGGACCTGTTACCAACTTGCCTTGTCAGATCCTGGAGAATATTCACCATTTTCTATGTATAGGTACTCTGCATTTTACGTCCCTCAGTTTGTTGTGCATAATCTGTTTTTGTGAGTGGCAGTGATGGAGCTAGACCTTAGCATAGGTGAGGCAGTATTCCTGGGAAATACTGATGGGGAACCAAGACTATGAGTGCTGTGTTCTCCTTATTCCCTGGGATCTTAAGAAAGAATGGGAACTGAAATGTCTTCAGAGCTTGCCTAGGGTAATGGAGGCCCTGAGCCTGAAGGCAAACCTTGAATCCCAGAGTTGCTGCTCACCTGACCTCAGAGCAGGTTTCTGTGGTGATCATGTTATGGTAACCTCTGTAATGTAAACTAAGTATAGATGATGAGAAAGTATGCATCACTGAAGCAAGCACACAGATACTCAGACATATACACACAGACAGACATACAACAACAGAGACAATCCTTCCCAAAAAACAAACTTACAAGGGCAGATAGATACATGTATATTAACTCCATAGGATATTTGAAAATGTTATTTTCCCACCTTTGTCATTCATTCTAATTAAAAACAAATAACCATGCTCATTAATAATGTACTGCAATTACATTGATTCATCCCACTATCTTCTCTCCTCTTTTTCTCACTCTTTTGATTCTTCTGTCCTCTCCTACTGACATGTCTCTTTTTTTCCTTTCTCCCTTCTTTACTGTCTTCCTATACCAACTATGCTTCTTTTTCTACTGATAAAGAAGTGAGATTGCAGAGTCACATCATCTTGTGTAATTCTCGGAGGAAGCCCCAAGTTTTTATAATTTCTTATTAGGACAACATTGCCATTTCCACAGCACAGGCATCCCTTTTCCTCCATTTCCATAATATGGTCTCATTCTTTCTTTGGTAAGTGGCACTCATATCATTAGTTACAGACAACTCAATCTTTTTGGGTTTAAGATCCATTTCTGTGGTTTTTAAAATGTCAGCTTTATGCATCCTCTTCTGTACATTTTCACTGGTCAAGCTGAATCATCCCAAACAGAGGATGGAGGACAGAACACTGTGTGCTCCTGAGGACATCACCTCTGAACTCTGGGTTCCCAAAGCTATCTGTTAACCTTCTGACTCAGACGAAAGATAGAGAGAGAAAGAGGAAGAGTGATAGATACTGTGACATAGACAGAGATAGGGAGAGAGAGAGAGAAAGAGAGAGAGAGAGAGAGAAAGGTAAACAAGAAGAAACACTATAATAAATAAACACACACAACACAACTGGAACCAGAAATTTAAATAATAATTTGGACATTCAAGGATTACTACACACTATATCTGCAGAGAAAATCCCTAAGTGTGATATGGAGAGGCAGTGCAGACAGAGAAGTCCAGTCTTCCATGCTTCTCTGAGCAGGATCTTCTGTGACTAAGATCTCTAAGTGCTCTCTGCGCCCCCTGCTGGTCCTGTGTTCCCCACAGTGGTGTTTTTGTCTGAGCTCACAGTAACATTCACTCACTGTGTCTCTTGCACAGTAATACGTGGCTGTGTCCTCAGATTTCAGACTGCTCATTTCCAGGTACAGAGTGTTCTTGGCATTGTCTCTGGAGATTGTGAACCGGCCCTTCACAGCATCGGTATACCAGGTGCTACCGCCATTTGTGTTAATACGTGCAACCAACTCCAGTCCTTTCCCTGGAGCCTGACGAATCCAGTCCATCCAGTAGTCACTGAAGGTGAATCCAGAGGCTGCACAGGAGAGTTTCAGGAACTGTCCAGGCTGCACTAAGCCTCCGCCAGACTCCAGCAATTGCACCTCACACTGGACACCTGTAATCACAAAGTATTTTGGTTAAAAAACTGACGCAGAAGACATTTTTTTCTCTTTCTCATGTCTACACAACACACAGCGTCTCATCTCTATGAATTACCTTTTAAAATAAGGGCAAAGAAAACCATTATAAGCCATAAGTCCATGGTGAGTGTCCTGTGTTCAATGCTAAACCCTGTCTGGGAGGACTTGGAATTCCAGGTCTTGTCTCCTCCGCCAGAGCTGCAGGGTCAGGGCAGGACTGAATTTTATGGGTGCACAGAAGCCTCATTTGCATATCTTTTCTCCATCACAGACTCTGTAGTTGGACCTGAGCAGAAGGCAGTTCTCAGAGCAGGTATAAGACACCATGCACTCTGATGAGAGTTATAGAAAGTAAAGCACTAATGTGGCTCTGTGTACACATTTTCCTTGTTAGGGATTCACCACAATTTATTTAGTCCTCTTTTCACCGCGTGCACGGAAAATGTTCTTGTTGCTGTCTGTCTTCCTCTCGGTGATTGCTGTGGGGACAAATTTACATTTGCAGCACTTAATTGTTTGCATCCTGAAATTCTTCCTATGATCAAATTTTACTACCCACTCTGCCTTTCCCTTTCCCATCTTGATACCAGGCAACACATGGTTGTCTTCATGCAGTCTGAGGCCAGTTTGTATTTCTGCGTATTTATATAGTCAGCACAATGGGGACATTTAATGTATTTTTGTAACAAAATGCAAAATTTTTTTATCAATTTTGTATTTTCAGAAGGCATTGTTTTTATTTTCCCAAATTGTCATGCTTTCTACCCATGCAGTCCCTTTCTATCATTATACCCATCTTTTCCTTTCAAGACCCCTGTATTACCCTGTGCATTTTCCCTCTTACCCTTCTCTTAAGAAGTCTTATCCTGTCTTGACTTTCATTCTATTTCTACGGAAGCCAGAGCACCAAACACACAAAGTCTCAAAAACTCAATCTGGATTCTCTCTATGAGGGAGAAATTGTCCTTCCCAATCTTCAATGTGTTGTATGATATAAGACTTCCAGTATCATTCAAGTTCCTCCAAGGCTCAGACAATACTGATGAAGAGGATGTGGGAAGAATGTAAGGAGTGGAACACAGGGAGGGGTGCTGTGAAATGCTGTCTTCTGGAAATGTCATGGATATTACAATCATAGATCCGTAATGGCTGCTGTTTTCCATAGGAATCCAAATAGGTACAAACCAGCCAAAATAATGATATAGATAGCACTGATAATTCTTCAGCCCTGTTTCTTACTGAAAGAAGTTGGAAATTTATTTTTCTGCACAAGAGATATAGTCACTCTTTTTTGAGGGTATAGTCCCTGGTGTATTTCCTATGTTGCAGTGTTTGGGTTCACACACATGCAGATATGGACAACACTAACTGGGCTTAAATAAGAATAATGTTGGTAGGGACCCGTGTTTGGAAGATGAGGGAGGAACTGGATGGAAAAATATCACATGTAGAGATCCTAAGGAATAAAGAAAAATAGTAAAAACTGTATAACTGAGATTCAAACAATAAATTCCAGAAGCCAATTAAGGAACATTGGTGAATATCAAATAACTTGGTAGGCAACTTTATCTGGGACCATCCTTCCATTCAACTAAGAACTGGTGGGGTGTTTCACTTATTTCTTTTTTTGTTTTTGTTTTTTGTGTTTTTTAGTAAATATGTGGATTATTATTGTTATTAAAAATTTTCACCTCTCCACCTCCTCCCATTTCCCTCCTCCTCCCTCCATTACCCTCCCCCTCCCTCTCCAGTCCAAAGAGCAGTCAGGGTTCAATACCCTGTGGGAAGTCCAAGGTCCTACCCTCACCATCCAGTTCTAGGAAGGTGAACATCCAAATAGACTAGGTTCTCCCAAAGCCAGTACATGCAGTAGAATCAAGACCCAGTGTGATTGTCCTTGGTTTCTCAGTCAGTCCTCCTTGTCAGCCCCATTCAGAGAGTCCAGTTTGATCACATGCTCCATCAGTCCCAGTCCAGCTGACCTTGGTGAGTTCCCATTAGATCAGCCCCACGGTTTTGGTATCAGGGTAACTGTAGTTTCATAAAAAAGAGTTTGGCAATTACTCTTCTGTATCTATATTCTGAAATACTTTAAGGAGTATAGGTATTAGCTCTTCTTGG
This sequence comes from Myodes glareolus, assembly GCF_982192425.1. Lineage (NCBI taxonomy): Eukaryota > Metazoa > Chordata > Mammalia > Rodentia > Cricetidae > Myodes > Myodes glareolus. The sequence continues at coordinate 11,341,833 of NC_142036.1, read as the reverse complement.
AAGTTCTGGTAGAATTCTGCATTGAAACCATCTGGTCCTGGGCTTTTTTTGGTAGGGAGATTTTTGATAACAGCTTCTAATTCTTCACAACTAACAGGTCTATTTAGATTGTTCACGTGGTCTTGGTTCAACTTTGGTATATGGTACATATCTAAAAAAATGTCCATTTCTTTTACCTTTTCCAACTTTGTGGCATATAAACTTTCGTAGTAAGATCTAATGATTCTCTGAATTTCCTCTGTGTCTGTGGGTATGTCCCCCTTTTCATTTCTGATCCTATTAATATTCTAGTTCTCTCTCTGCCGTTTGATTAGTTTGGATAGGAGTTTGTCAATCTTGTTGATTTTCTCCAAGAACCAGCTTTTTGCTTCATTGATTCTTTGGATTGTTTTCTGTGTTTCTATTTTGTTGATTTCAGCCCTCAGTTTGATTATTTCCAGTCTTCTACTCCTCCAGGGTAAATCAGCTTCATTTTTTCTAGAGCTTTCAAGTGCGTTGTTAAGTCTCCAATGTGTGCTTTCTCCGTTTTCTTTAAGTGGGCACTTAGTGCTATGAACTTTCCTCTTAGCACTGCTTTCTTAGTGTCCCATAGGTTTGAATACGTTGTGTCTTTATTTTCATTAAATTCAAGGAAGACTTTAATTTCTTTCTTTATTTCTTCCTTGACCCAGGGGTGATTTAGTAGTTGACTGTTCAACTTCCATGAGTTTGTTGGCTTCCTGGGGGTACCATTGTTGTTGAATTCTAATTATAATCCATGGTGATCTGACAAGATACAGGTGGTTACTAATATTTTTTTGTATCTGTGGAAGTTTGCTTTGTTACCAAGTATGTGGTCAATTTTCGAGAAGGTTCCATGAGCTGCAGAGAAGAAGGTATATTCTTTCCTATTTGGGTGGAGTTTTCTATAGATGTCTGTTAAGTCCATTTGATTCAGTACCTCCAATAAATCTCTTATTTCTCTGTTAGGTTTCTGTCTGATTGACCTTTCCATTGGTGAGAGAGGAGTGTTGAAGTCTCCTACTATTAGTGTGTGTGGTTTGATGACTACCTTGAGTTCTAGAAGAGTTTCTTTTACATATGTGTGTGCCTTTATATTAGGGGCATAGATATTCAAGATTGTGACTTCTTCCTGATGAATTGTTCCTGTTATGAGTATGAAATGTCCATCTCCATCTCTTCTGATTGATTTTAGTTTGAAGTCGATTTGGTTGGATATTAGAATGGCCACACCCGCTTGTTTCTTAGGTCCATTTGCTTGGAAAACCTTTTCCCAACCCTTTACTCTGAGTAGGTGTCTGTCTTTGTAGTTGAGGTGTGTTTCTTGTAAACAGCAGAATGTTGGATCCTGTTTTCGTATCCAATCTCTAAGTCTGTGCCTCTTTATAGGTGAGTTGAGACCATTGATATTAAGTGATATTAATGACCAGTGATTGATGACTCCGGTCATTTTTTGGGTAGTAGAGTGTATGTGTTTTCCTTCTTTGAGTTGTGCTTGTGAAGGGTCACTAGATGTCTGAGTTAATGTAGGCAGTGTTGGGAATGTTGGATTCCTTGGTTTGTGATTTTCCTTCTAATATTCTCTGTAAGGCTGGATTAGTAGCTACGTATTGTTTAAATTTGTTTTTATCCTGGAATATTTTGTTTTCTCCGTTGATAGTGAACAATAGCTTGGCTGGGTAAAGTAGTCGGGGCTTGCATCCATGGTCTCTTAATTTCTGCAGTACCTCTATCCAGGACCTTCTGGCTTTCATGGTTTCCATCGAGAAGTCTGGTGTAAGTCTAATAGGTTTACCTTTATAAGTTACTTGACCTTTTTCCTTTGCAGCTCTGAATATCCTTTCTTTAGTCTGAATGCTTTGTGTTTTGATTATTATATGATGAGGGGATGTTTTTTTCTGATCCAGTCTATTCAGTGTTCTGTATGCTTCTTGAACCTTCATAGGAATATTGTTCTTTAGGATGGGAAAGTTTTCTTCTATAATTTTGTTGAGTATATTTTCTGGACCTTTGAAATGCAATTCTTCTCCTTCTTCTACTCCTATTATTCTTAGATTTGGTTTTTTTATTGTGTCCCACAGTTCCTGAATGTTTTGTGATGAGAATTTGTTGGATTTGCTGTTTTCTTTGGTCAGAGTGTTTAATTTCTCTATGGTGCCCTCAGAGTCTGAGATTCTTTCTTCTATCTCTTGTATTCTATTTTTTTATGTTTGTTTCTGAAGTCTCTGTTCGTTTACCTAGATTTGCCATAGCCAGCCGGCCCTCGGTTTGTGATTACTTCATTGACTCCATTTCAGTTTTCAAATCTTGAACTGTTTCTATTACCTGTTTGATTGTTTTTTCTTGGTTTCCCAGAATTTCATTTACGGATTTACTCATTTCTTCAAACTTCTTGGTATATTTCTCTTCCATTTCTTTACTCATTTCCTCAATGTTTTTGTTATACTTATCTTCCATTTCTTTACGGCAGATTTTCACCTTCTGTTTAAGTTCCTCTATTATTTTCATAAAGATCCGCTTAGAGTCGATTTCTTATATTTCTTCTGGAGTCGGGTGTTCAATTCTTCTAGTTTCGAGCTCCCTGGATTCTGGAGATGTCATGTTGCCTTTCAGGTTGTTGGAGGAATTCTTGCATTGGCGCCTGCCCATCTCCTCCACTCTGGATGAAACTCCTCAGCACTTTCTGGATAGAACTCCTCAACACTCTCTGGGTAGGACTTCTCAGCACTCTCTCGATAGAGCTCCTCAGCACTCTCTGGGAAGAGCTCCTCAGCAGTGCAACAGGGCTAGCTGGTCTTCCCAGGACCCTGGAGACAAAGGGCCCGCAGCAGTGGGGGGAGGGGAGGGGTCCTTGGAACACCAAAGACCCTGCTGCAGAAGCTGAGGGGGGAGGGGCTGTGCTCTCTCCCTGGACAGGCAGGCTGCCCAGGTGAGCACCCACTCACCTCTCTGTGAAGAGCTCCTCAGCAGTGCCTGACAGATTTTTGTATGTTGACCTTCCCTGAAAATCTGGAATGAAGCCTATCTGGTTCTTGTGGATGTTTTTTCTTATTATTACTTGGTTTTATTTTGCAAGTATTTTTTACATAAGTAATGTTAACTGAAATGAGCTATAATTAATTTCCTTTCCTATTTAAAAAAGAAAATTAATTATATTCTCTAATTTTACATAGCAATTCCAGTTTCTACTCTCTCCCCACCTCCTATCCCTTCCCTCTCTTCCCCCAAACCACCTTCATCAACTGCTCAAAGAAGATATGACCCTATGACACATTGCTTTGGCAAAGTTCCAAGGTAGGGTATCCATCCAAAGAGAATAGATCCCCAAATAGCCAATTAAAGGATAATGGTTAAATCCTGGTGCCATTGTCACTGTTTGCTTTAGTTGCTAGATGAAGTTTCTATGGTGATGCTTAAGATATCCATCATTCTGATTGCAGTCAAGCCCAGTTCGGGCAACCACTCCTCTATTGCTTAGGGTCTTAGCTGGGTTCACTGTTGTGGATTTTGGGTCATTTCTCTAGTGCCAGGTTTCTTGATAACCTCATAATGACTACCTCAATTAAAATATCTCTTTCATTAATCTCATCTCTATCATTTCTCCATCTCTACTATTCTGTTCCTTCCTTCTTTTCTTCCTTCCTTTTCCTCTCCAACCCTTCCTTAACCCCACCACTATGCTCCCATATTTGTCAGGCATTCTTGTCGATTTCCCCTTTCCTGGTGAAACTACATAAGTTTTCTTTAACAACCCAAAACTTCTACCAGGGGACTACTGCAGCCGATAAATACCTTTGGTTATGTTGGAAATATACAACATCAACTCAAAGAATCAGTAAACAACCTATATATAAATGATAAAGAAGCTGAGATAGAAATCAGAGAAACTTCAAACTTTACAATAACTTCAAATTAGATAAAAGATCATGGATTAATACTAACCAAAGAAGTGAAAGACACATTTGACAAGATAGTGTACATAAGTGACCCCCAAAACTCTACCAAGGAACACCTACAGCTGATAAACACATTTAATAATTTGGCAGGATGTAACATCTACTCCAAAAAATCAGTTGCCCTCATAGACACAAAGAACAAAGAAGCAGAGAGGGAAATCAGAAAAATATCACCTTTTACAATAGCCACAAATAGCATCAAGTATCTTGTGGTGACTCTACCCAAGGAAGTGAAATAATTATTTGACAAGACCTTTAAGGCTTTGAAGAAAGAAATTGAAGAGGATACCAGAAAATGGAAAGACCTTCCATGCTCTCAGATTAGGAGGATTAACATAGTAAAAATAGCAATTCTACCAAAAGCAATCTATAGATTCAATGCAATTCCCATCAAAATCCTAACAAAAATTTCACAGACCTTGAGAAAACAATAATCAACTTTATATGGAAAAACAAAAAGCCCAGGATAGGCAAAACAACCCTATACAATAAAAGTACTTTCAGGGCGTTATGATTCCTGACTTTAAACTCTATTACAGAGCTACAATAATGAAAACAGATTGATATAGGCATAAAAACAAAGATGTTGACCAATGGAATTGAATCAAAGACCTGGATATTAATCCACAAAACTATGAACACCTGATTTTCGTCAAAGGAAATAAAATTATACACTGGAAGAAAGAAAGCATCTTCAACAAATAGTGCTGGCATAACTGGATGCCAACCTGTAGAAAAATGAAAATAGATCCATATTTATCACCATGCACAAAACTCAAGTCCAAATGGATTAAAGACCTCAATATCAATCTGAACACACTGAACATGATAGAAGAGAAAGTGGGAAGTAGTCTACAATACATGGGAACAGGAGACCACTTCCTACATATATCCCAAGTAGCACAGACAATAAGAACAACAGTGAATAAATGGGACCTCTTGAAACTGAGAAGCTTCTGTAAAGCAAAGGACACTGTCATTAAGACAAAAAGCCATCCTACTGAATGGGAGAAGAATTTCACCAACCCTGCACCAGACAAAGGTCTGATCTCCAAAATATATAAAGAATTCAGGAAAATAGACACTAAAACTCTAATTAACACAATTAAAAATTGGGGTACTGAACTGAACAGAGAATTCTCAACAGAAGAACTTTGAATGGCCAAAAGACACTTAAGGTCATGCTCAACTTCCTTAGTGATCAGGGAAATGCAAATCAAAACAACTTTGAGATATGATCTTACACCTGTCAGAATAGCTAAAATAAAAAGCACCAATGATAACCTATGTTGGAGAGGATGTGGAGTAATGGGAACACTCATCCATTGTTGGTGGGAATGCAAACTTGTGCAGCCACTGTGGAAATCAGTGTGGCGGTTTCTCAGATAACTGGGAGTCAACCTACCTCAGGACCCAGCAATTCCATTCTTGGGATAAAAAACAATGACATCTTGAATTTTGCATGCAAAGGGATGGAAATAGAAAACGCTTTACTGAGTGAGGTAACCCAGACCCAAAAAGAGGAATATGATATGTACTCACTCATAAGTGGATTCTAGCCATATTTAAAGGATATTGAGCCTATAATTCGTGATCCTAGAGAAGCTAAATAAGAAGGTGAATGCAAAGAAAATTATATAGTTATCCTCCTGGATAATGGAATTAGACAAGATTGTCAGGCAAAACTTGGATGCACGGGGTGTGTGGGTGTGGATGTAATGGGAGAAATGTAGAGAGAAGGGAGAAGGGGAGGATTCAGGAGAGCTTGGGGGAATGGGATGGGTTGGATGGAGGAAGGGTAAATATGGGAGCAGGGAAGTAAATACCTTAATTAAGGGAGCCATTTTAGGATTTGCACAAACTTGACTCTAGAGGGGTTCCCAGGTCCAAGGAAAGGTCCCCAGAATGTTCCTTTGGGAGCAGAGGAGAGGGCGCCTGAACTGGCCTTGCCTCATAACAACACTGATGAATATTTTTCATATTATCATAGAATCTTCATCTGGCAATGGATGGAGATAGAGACAGAGACCCACATTGGAGCACTGGACTTAGCTCTTAAGGTTCAAATGACAAGCAGAATTAGGGAGAACATGAGCAAGGAACTCAGGACCATGAGGGTTGCGTCCACCCACTGAGAAGGTGGGACTCATCTAATGGGAGTTCACCAAGGCCAGCTGGACTGGGAGTGATTAAGCATGTGATCAAACTGGACACTTTGAATGTGGCTGGCTGTGAAGGCTAACTGAGAAGCCAAGGACAATGGCACTGGGTTTTTATTCTACTGCATGGACTGATTTTGTTTGAATGCTCACCTTTTTAGACTTGTATGGAGAGGGGAGGACCTTGGACTTCCCACTCAGTAGGGAACCCTGACTGCTCTTAGGACTAGAGAGGGAGAGGGAGGTGGGGAGGGGGATTGAAAAGGGAGGTGGGGAAGAGGTGGAAATTTTTAATAAATAAATAAAGAAAGAATTCAAGAAACTAGACATTAAAACTCAAATTAACCCAATTTAAAAATGGGGTACTTAATTAAACAGAGAATTCTCAACAGTAGAAGTTCAAATGGCCAAAAGACACTTAAGGTCATGCTCAATCTCATTAGCAATCAGGGAAATGTAAATCAAAACAACTCTGAGATACCATCTCACACCTGTCAGAATGGCTAAAATCAAAAACACCAATGATTGCCTATGCTGGAGAGGTTGTGGAGTAAGGGGAACACTCATCCATTGTTGGTGGGAATGCAAACTTGTACAACCACTTTAGAAATCAGTGTGGGGGTTTTCAGAAAAGTTGGAGTCAACCTACCTCAGGATCCAGCAATTCTACTTTTGGGAATATATCCAAAAGATGATCAATCATACTACAAAAGCAGTTGCTCAACTATGTTCATATTTGTAATAGCGAGAACCTGGAAACATCCTAGTTGCCTCTCAATAGAAGAATGGATAAAGAAGGTGTGGCACGTATATACTTCAGAGTTCTACTCAGCGGTAAATAAACAATGGCATCTTGAATTTTGCATGCAAATTGATGGGAAAAACACTTTACTGAGTGAGATAACCCAGACCCAAAAAGATGAATATGGTATGTACTCACTCATAAGTGAGCTTGAAATTTGTGATCATAGAGAAGCTAATTATGAAGGTGTACTCCCCCCAAAAAAACATATATTTTTCCTCTGGATATTGGAAGTAGACAAGATCGCTGGGCAAAAGTTCGGAGTGAGGGGTTGGGGGTGCATTTGTGGGAAGAGGAGGTGGGGAGAGTAAAGGGAGAATGTGAGGATTGGGGAGAGCTTGAGGCAATGGGATAGTTGAGATGGGGGATGGGTGGATATGGGATCAAGGAAGAAGATATCTTAATTAAGGGCACCTATATCATAATTAAGTGTTGGCAAGACACTTGGCTCTAGAGGGATTCCCAGATGTCCAAGGGGATTTTCCCAGTAGGTTCTTGGGCAGGAGAGAAGAGGGTATCTGAACTGACCTTCTTCCATAGCCACACTGATTAATATCTTGCATATCAGCATAGAACCCTCATCTGGTAATGAATGGAGATAGAAGCAAAGACTTACATTGGAGCACTGGACTGAACTCCCAAGACCCAGTTAAAGAACAGAAGGAGGGAGAACAAGACCAAGGACTGCGAGGGGTGCGTCCACCCTCTGAGATGGTGTGACTGATCTAATGGGAGCACGCCAAGGCCAGCTGTACTGGGACTGATGGAGCATGTGACCAAACTGGATTATCTGAATGTGGATGACCATGAGGGCTGACTGTGAAGCCAAGGATAATGACACCGGGTTTTGATTCTACTGCATGTACTGGCTTTTTGGGAGCCTAGTCTGTTTGGTTCACACCTTCCTTAGACTTGGATGGAGGGAGGAGTGCCCTGATCTTCCCACAGGGCAGCGTATTCTGACTTCTCTTAGGACTGGAGAGGTAGGGTAGGGGGAATGAGGGAAGTGGGAGGGAAATGGGAGCAAATGGGAAGATGGGAATATTTGGAAAATTTTAATAAATTAAAAAAAGAAAAAAAGAGAAAAAAGAGAGAGAAAAGACAGAAAAATCCACAGCCTTCTGCAAAAGACCATACTGTTTTAGATTATGGCATAAATATGAAGGATAAGTCAAAATATTTAATAGGAAATAGTAAACATATAGTCTGGCAGTTTTCTCTAAATGATCAAAGACCAAACCTAAGAGTGCTCATAAATGGCATTGTCACTGTTTATTTGATAGTCACAGGTGCAAATGTGAGTTTTATTACTCCAGAGTCTTGGCATCCAAATTGGCCTCTTCAAGAGGCAGATCTTCAATTACTAGGAATTGGAACCATATCTCAAGTTAAACAAAGCCCATGATGGGTTGATTGCATTGGACCAGAAATTCAAAGAAGGAAGCTGTGGCTAATATTGTAGTAAATTTATGGGGTCGTGACCTGCTGCAGCCATGGAATACTAAGATTAACATTCCTGCAGTCCCAGGATCTCATAATTCTGGTAAGGATATTATAAGGTACTTTACACAAAGGTCAACAACCATTCAGCCTGTACAATAACATAAAACAACTAGCAAATGTTTAGAGGTAACAACAGCCCTACCTTTAAAATGGTTAACTATTGGACAAAGCCAGTTCAGGCACCCTCTCCCCTGCTGTCCAAGGACCTAGCTGGGGACATCCGTGTGGACACCTGGGATCAGCTCTAGAGCCAAGTATCTTTTCAACCCCTCGAATATCACCATAGAACCTCTGTCCCGGATGGATGGAGATAGAAACAGAGACCCACATTGGAGCACTGGACTGAGCTCCCAAGCTCCAGATGAAGAGTAGAAGGAGGGAGAAGATGACCAAAGAAGTCAGTACTGTGATGGGTTGCTCTACCCACTGAGACAATGTGCCTGATCCAATAGGAGCTTGGCAAAGCCAACTGGACTGGGAATGAACAAGCATGTGATCAAACCGGACTCTCTGAATGTGGCTGACAATGGGGGCTGACAGAAAAGCCATTGATAATGTCGTGGGGACTTGTTTCTCCTGCATGTATTGCCTTTTTGGGACCCTAGTCTATATGGATGCACACATTCCTAGGCCTGGATGGGGGGGGCTTGGACTTCCCACAGGGCAGGGTACCCTTCCCTCTCTTAAAACTGGATGAGGAGGGAGTAGGATGAGTGTGGGAGCTGGAAGGGAATGGGAGGAATGGAGGAAGTGGAAATTTTTGAGTGGAAAAATAAAAATATAAAAAATAAAATTATTTTAAAAAGAAAATTAGATAATATCCATGAACACTTGAGTCAAACCCATCTTGATCCTTTTTCTTCAACAGCTCTGACAGTGGTATTCTTGTCTTGAACACATCCTACACTTGTTATGGAACCTGAGCTCCTCAAAGCACTAGTCAGATGTAGTTCTAGGGACAGGATATCCTATGAATTCTGTGCCTTGAGAACAACTTCCTTATTTATCTTCTAGCAGAAACACAGACTCTAACACAGTCAGAATATAAATATTTCTTCTTCATTTAAGTAAAATAAAGAGTAGTTCATGGCACTATAAATGTAGACAGGAAAGAAATGAACCCATTACCAAAACATTGTTGGTGGTGTTAAGTCACACAGTGCTCCACTGAGGATTCTTGTTAAATGTCAACTCAAATTCATGTTTCTATTTTACAGTATTAGATTGAGAATATCCTGCAAAATATTCAAAATTCCCCAGATTTATATTGAAGTTTAAGTCAACAAGTGTCACAATTTCAGACTCCTTTTGAAATCATAATTGACACAACACAGACACACACATACACACACACACATAATTGACACACACAGACACACATATACACACACACAAACCAGAACACAAAATATATTAAATTGCATGCCATTCTTTAATCAGAAGCAATTGGAAAACATAAAAGGTATTTAGAAAAAAATTGATATAATGCATGTACACATAGAAGGTTGAATGTAGTATGACAAATGAGAGGGGCCTCAGAATATGCTTGGCTGGAGAAGGAAACCATAGGTTCTGATATAAAACTCAAGGTCATGAAACATATTTGTGAACTTAGCCTCTGAAGTGAACCTTACTTTTGGTTTTCAGGAGTCCCTGTTGGTTCTTAGTGCCCTCTGCTGGTCCCAGATATCTCTATAAGGAGGTTTTTTGTGTAGGCTCAAATTGGAGTTTCCTCACTGTGTCTCTGGCACAGTAATATATGGCTGTGTCTTCAGTGTGCAGACTGTTCAATTTTAAGAAGACTTCACTCTTGGAGGTGTCCCTGCTGATGGTGATTCGAGATTGGAGAGCTGAACTGTACTGTGTGCCTCCATCATTCCATATTACTCCTATCCACTCCAGACCCTTTCCTGGAGGCTGGCGAACCCAGTGTATATGATAGCTGGTTAGTGAGAATCCAGAGACAGTGCAGGTGAGAGACAGGGTCTGTGAGGGCTGCACCAGGCCAGGTCCTGACTCCTTCAGCTGTACCTGGGAAAACACACCTGAAAAGAAGCAACATCATGATCAGTCATATATTACATAGATGACATGCCTGAGTTCCTCTACTGAAACCCTGAAACACTTACGATATGGAAATGCCACCAGGCAGAGGAGCAGCACCAGGACAGCCATGCTTTGCTGGAAGCTCTAATGAGAAGGAGATGGGGCCTCTCAGCTCATCCTGGGCTTTTATAGTGAGCCTGAGGGCTACTTTGCATTGGCACAAGCTCCTGAGAGGATAAAAGAAAGCACAGGACTTGGTTTTCACTTCCCTCAGGTGAATGAGATTTGTCTTATGTTTCTTAGATGATTTGAATATGGGAACTCAGAAACATTTTCTTGTTATTATTTGTATTTTCAAATCCTGACACATGGGAATTAGTATGAATCATGCTGTTTAGACCTGGCAAGCAAAACATAGGAGTGTTTATATTAAGTGAGTCTACATTTATGCAGTGCAGGCAGAACAGTGTACCATAACCTCAGTGCATTTGTACATCTCTATAAATTGCAGCACTGAACTTAATATGGAATTGGGCTGTAGGTACACAGGTTCCCCATTTTTCCGAGGCGCTATGCAGGGCTGTTCTGCTTCCTGGTTCCACTGCATCAGCTTGAGGGTGTGGCATAGAACTGCCCTCTCCTGTTATGTTAATTTCACCTACGGCCCAAGGGTGTAGCTTAGAGAGAACTCTCCCTTTACTGTTATGGTAATTCCACTTGCAAGCAAGGTTCTCGCCGCAAGCAAGGTTCCCTGTCCCTGGTCAGAGAAGGAAAGGTTCCTCTTTTCTCTGTTCAGCTGCTCTCAGACCTTGGGTGCGGCCCCCTGACTTTTCTCTTTCCTTGTTCCTGATGGGGGGCTGGTGTCTTTCTGCCCCACAGTATATATACCCGACTTATGCTTAATAAAGCTGCCATTTGCCACTTGCTCCTTGGCAGATGAGCCCGGTCTCTTTGTGTGTGTGTCATGTGTTCAAACCCTTAGGACAGCCGTCCGTTCTCGTGGGCTCGAGTCAGGAAAAGCGCGCGCCCGATTCGAGGTTCGGGTGTCCACAGAAAAGTGCGGAAGCTTACAGATGGCGTCCCTGGGTGGGCTTTGAATAAGGACTGAAGAACCACGTTCTGCCATCTGTGCATCCAACACGAGAACTCCAAAGAGGTAGGGGTCCCTCCACCATCCGGAATCTGGCCAGTTTTGTAGTGTGCAATTGTGCACGTGTGATAAGGGGGTGAATGAGCTTGATTTTTAGAAGTATGGGTGCCAAAAGGTCTGATCCAGAACTGAAGGCCAGTGGGCAAATCAGCTGCTAAATTTTGTAAAGAGACTAGGCACCAGGAATAAAATGACACAGCTCAAGAGACTGTTTAGACTATTTTAAAACTCAGTCCCTGACTCTCACATGCAGGGAACTTTAATTTTTGCCAAAGAGAACAGGCTGGGTGCAGCTAGCTCCCGGCTGAAATCCGTTCCCAAGGTTACAGGACCCAGGACCCAGCGTAAGCAAGCATGCTAGCAATAGCCGATGGCCATATAACTGCGTGCCTTGGGCTGAGAAAATATTCAAAGGTGTGTCTAACAATTCTATTAGCGGCTGGCAACTCTAGGAGTCCCAGGAAACTGGCAGCCAAGGCACGGAACGCCGCGATGCCAAAAGGTGCCTGCCACAAATGGATGGGCTAAGGGCAGGTTTACATCGGAGGCTGTAAGTAGTGTTATGTGAGGTTCAGAGCGGCATCAACAGAGCAAAGGCTGCGCATGCCCTAGACTAAGGCCGGGCCAGACACAAATGCCTTTAAGCTGACAGAGGCCACGAGCCTACAGTTTTCTGGCAGGCAGTTGCTACCTTTGGGTTAGCTCAAAAAGCGCGCCATAGCTGGGGAGCTGCTTCAGCAGGTCGCCGCTTCAGCAGGTTGCCCATGTTCTAGATAACAAAGACGAACCAATAGCCTGGGGCAACGGCAAACAACGTTAAGGCTGCTAGCTCAAGGATTTTCCATCTCAACAGAAAGCTAAGAAATGGGTTGGATCTAGCCGTCACAGCCACGGGTCTCATTTTTGCTTAGTAAATTAAAGACTTATGTAGTCAAAAAAGGAGAAATATACAGTAAAGAGAGATTCTAAGAGGGAAAAAACCTCTAACTGGGTTAAAAATATATGCAGGCTAAAAGTTAAAGTTCTTTAAGGAAGAGAGTAGTTGGGTGTGGTAGTACACACCTTTAATCCCAATGCCTGGGAGGCAGAGACAGATCTCTGTGAGTTCTAGGTGTTGTAGCACATGCCTTTAATTCCAGCTTTGGGAAAGCAGAGACTGTGGGACTCTATGAGTTCACGGACAGCCTGGTCTACAGAGTTATTCCAGGACAAAGACGTTTGAGGAGCTTATCTACAAAGAATCATAACTTCCCTCTGCTCCTGGAGTTGGATGAAAAAGTTTGAGTGCAGGTGATCATTCCTTGATCCCTGCTGGGGTCAGGTGACAGTCCCTACTGGAGCAGATGAAGGTTGTATACACGTGATCAGTCCTTGACCCCTACTGGGGTCAGGTGAGAGTCCCTCCTTGGCTCCCCATTTGGTGCCATGGTAAAAAGCTAGCCCCAGCAGAGCAATAAGCAAGCTGCTGTTTCTCCTCAACCTCATGCTCTATGGATTTCATTCAACCTGGACACCCTCCGCCGAGACTCATGGGTGAGATCGGAAAGGTGAGGATTGTGGACCGGGTCATCCTGTAGTCTGGCCAGGATGCATTGAGGATTAAGATATAATTAAATAAGAGATACTTAAGATAATTAAGAGATAAGAGATAATTAAAAAATGAAAAATACCCCGGGTAAATCAGAGTTAAAGAGGTTGTTAAAAGGAACAGCTGTCTGGTTTTAAAAAAATCTAATGTTTTCCTTTTTTAAAAAAGGTTGCTTACACATTTTTAGAGGGCTCCAGGCTAGGAGCGGGAGAACGGGTTTCTCAAATTATATTTTTGGAGCAATAGCTCAACTGTGCTAGATTTAAGACAATTTATTTAGGACTTAAGTCTAAACAGTTTTAAATTAAGGATTATTATAGATTCAAAGGTTCCTTAATTATACAGGATTTTAAGTTTACATTTTTTTTGTAAGGGTAATAATTATTTTAATCAAAGTCTAAATTTTCATCCTAAATTTAATGGACATTTACATTAAGTTCATGGATTAATTTTCAGTAATATTGTCAATTTGGCTTATTTGATACTGTTTTCACGGATGAATAAAGATCTCTCCATTGTCTTATGGCTTATAACTCTTGTAAGGTTTAAAGTCTTGTTATACAGATTTTTTAATTTATATAATTAGAGTTATTCAAAAATGTTCTATAAAATTTATGGCTATCTCATTTACCAGGCATGTTAGAGAGATACATTTGGGTTGTTTACAGATTCTATATTAATAAAGTAATTCTGCTATATACATGGTTAAACACATGTCCTTATGACATGGTTAAACATCTTTTATATATAGGCCCAAAAGAGGTATAACTAAATTTTGAGATGGTATGTTGCCTAATTTTCTAAAAATCCAGGTTGTGCCAATTTACATTTCCACCAATGGTGGAAAGGTTTCTCTTAAATATAAATTATGAGCAATGTTTGATCTTGGTCATGTCATTTAAAATAAGATGGAGTCTCAAAAGTTATTTTGATTCACATTTCTCCTATGATTAAAGATGTCATATTAAGGATTTTTTAAAATATCTTTCAGTCATTTTCAAGTTTGTCCATTGAGAGTTTTCAGTTTAGACTTGTTGCATATATTTTAATTTATTTAATTGCTCTTTGGAGGACTATTTCTGGAGTCCTTATGTTTTTTATATGAATTGATGACTGACAAAGATTTCCACATCTGTAGCCAGATATGTCGATCCTATTAATTATTTCTCAAAATGTTGGCGGGAGACAATCTGCCCCCATAAAGATAACAATTTTAATAATTCTATCCAGTTATGTAAGTGCTCACATACTGGATCAGATAATTATTTTCTGCCCCTGGAAAAGTTCCAGGCAAAACTAATTCTAAAGGATGTTTTAGGGTTCGCTATGCAGCCCAATATTTAGGCCGGTTGCAATGGCACAGGCCAATGAAATTTGCTCTTTGGAGCAGAGACCTACAGGTCTCTAAGTTCAAGACCAGCCAACGTCAATACTGGCTGAGCTAAGTTTTTGTTCTGAGTATTTGTTACTCCCAATATGTAACATGGTCCAGTTCATGTATTAATTTTGGGTAGAGGAGTGGTTTATGTATTTCCACAGGATGCAAAGCAATCCATTTGGGTCCCTGAATGTCTGGTGTGGACCGTGGATTCCTCTATTCAGAGACCTGAGGACAAGGCGAGATCAAGAGACCCCGCAGGCACGGCAAAGGTGGCAAGGAAGATGACAGATTCCTGAGAGATGATCCAGCGCCTGCCTTTGCCCCTTTCCCAGCTTCCTATCTTTGCTCTGCCTTGATCTGCCTGTTTAGCCAAGGCTGCTCTACGCCCCGAGGGGAAGCAGCTACTTCCCCTACCCTAGATTGCAGCATTGAGTACTCGCAGCGGCGGGAACCCTGCCGGTCAGACAGAAATACCATGGACTTTCAAATTAATTTAGATTCTGGTTGCTGTAGTTGATCTTTACAAACTGGGTGTGGATTTTGACCTCTGCTGGTCGCTGGATAAGATTTTGCTGCTTTTCTTGGACCCCGGAATACAAAATTGCTAATTGGCATTAATTTAGTTTGATTAGTCATTCCAGGGGTCCCATTTGCCGTTGCCGTAGCCTTACTCAAAAGGGCTCTATTCAGAGCAAAACGTTTCAGACACTGTGCAAGCACAGTCTCTTCCAGGATTGCTCATGTGTATGCTGGAACATTTTCACCTGGCCAATGGCTTCAGGTCCGCCACGGCCTGGCCCTAGTAGGCATTCGCCTTGGAGTATCTTTCAGCATAAATATGGCTGGATTCAATGTATGCCTAGTGAAGCAATGACGGGTTTATTGCACGGGGGGGCGGTCTCGCCTAAGACAGGGGGTGCGTTTGGACCTGAACACATTCCCGTAGACGGGTTTAGAGATCAAACCCAATGACCGACATGCCTAAGACAGCTGCTAGTCATCATATTTTATATATATTTAAAGGGAGACTTGTAGGTACACAGGTTCCCCATTTTTCCGAGGCGCTATGCAGGGCTGTTCTGCTTCCTGGTTCCACTGCATCAGCTTGAGGGTGTGGCATAGAACTGCCCTCTCCTGTTATGTTAATTTCACCTACGGCCCAAGGGTGTAGCTTAGAGAGAACTCTCCCTTTACTGTTATGGTAATTCCACCTGCAAGCAAGGTTCTCGCCGCAAGCAAGGTTCCCTGTCCCTGGTCAGAGAAGGAAAGGTTCCTCTTTTCTCTGTTGAGCTGCTCTCAGACCTTGGGTGCGGCCCCCTGACTTTTCTCTTTCCTTGTTCCTGATGGGGGGCTGGTGTCTTTCTGCCCCACAGTATATATACCCGACTTATGCTTAATAAAGCTGCCATTTGCCACTTGCTCCTTGGCAGATGAGCCCGGTCTCTTTGTGTGTGTGTCATGTGTTCAAACCCTTAGGACAGCCGTCCGTTCTCGTGGGCTCGAGTCAGGAAAAGCGCGAGCCCGATTCGAGGTTCGGGTGTCCACAGAAAAGTGCGGAAGCTTACATTGGGCCTCTTAGTTATTAGTAACCCTACTTTTAGAAACAACTTAAAGTTTATTCACCTGATGTCAGTGAAATCATTCTTATTCTCATCACTTGTATAGAAAATAACTTGGAGAGAAGATGCTCGCTAATATTATTACATGCGATTTCAAGTGTTTATCTGAGAGGATACCCAAGAGACTTATTTGGTTCCTACCTCATGTGGCTCAACCTAGTCTCTTTCTCAATTTATTTGTAAAGGTTAAGATTTCATGATAAATCCACCAATTACATATAATTATATTCTACTTGATTGGTAAATTCGTATCCATAAGTCTTTTATCAGTTATTTGCTTACTAATGTCTGGTGGATGCATGGAGAGTCACTTAATGGGTCATGTTATAATGGTAGTACCAGATTGTATATTTGTGGTGTGGTTAGAATTCCATAAACATAATACAAATTACAGTCATCAGGGAATAAGGGATTTCATTTGGAAAAATTTCCTCCATCAGGTTGTTCTGAAAGAGTGATTGTGGGGTCATTTTTGAGTAATGATTGATGGGGGAGGGTCTAGCCAGATGGATGGGGTGGTGCCATCCATGGCAAGTTGTTCCTGGTTTATATAAGCAAGCAGGCTGAACAACCAGGGAGTGCAGGCCATGAAGCATGGTTCTTTATGGTTTTCAATTAAGTTCCCACCTTGAGGTTCCTGCTCTGATTTCATGTGCTGATATACCTACATGATGGACATGATTTATGATGACATAAATCTTTTCCTTCCCATGTTGCTTAGCTATGCATTTGAGAGATTGGCATAATGACAGTAACTTTCATATAGGTAATGATTGGTTTAAAATTCCATATTGACAATGGATTTTCTCTTTAAAAATCATTTGTTCTTAGGATATTCTTTGTTATCTAACATCTATGGAATTATGGATTGTATTGATTATCCTTTGCTTTACATACAGTATCCATGTATAAGTGAATGAATATCATATTTGTGTCAGTCTTGGTTACTTTATTCAGTATGATTTTTTTAGTTTCATGTATTTGCCCACAAATTTCATGTTGTCATTTTTTTCCATTTAGTAATCCTCTATTGCATAAATGTACCACATTTTCTTTATTTATTCCTTGTTTGAGGGGCATCTATGTAGTTTTCAGGTTTTATCTATTTTGAATAATGCTGACATGGATATTGCTGAAGAAGTGTCCTTGTGGTATGATTGAGAATCCTTTGGATATCTTTCTAAGAGTGGTATAGCTGGATCTTTAGGCTGATTGAGCTAACTTTTCTGAGAAATCACCACACTAATTTCCAAAGTGGCTACTTAAATTTGCACTTCCACCAGCAATGGAGATGTGATTCCTTATTCCATACCCTTTACAACATAAGCTTTCATTACTATTTTTGAAATTAGCCATTCTGACAGGTATACGATAGTATCTCACAGTGATTTCATTTGCACTTTCCTGATGAATAAGGATGCTGAACAATTTCTTAAATGTTTTTGATTATTTGAGATTCTTCTGTTGAAAGTACTCTTTTTAAATGGGTAGTCCATTTTTAAATAGTATTATTTAGTTTTTGATTTCTAGTTTCTTGACTTCATTATATATGCTGTAGATCAACACTGTCAGATTTGGGGTTGTCAAAGACCATTTTCCATTCTGTAGGCTGTTTTTTTTTTCTTATTTACCATATCACTTTCCTTATGGAAGCTTGACCATTTCAGGAGATCCCATTTATTGATTGTTGTTCTCAGTTTCTGAGCTACAGGATGCATGGATTGTCCTGGAAAATGGAATTGGCTGAGATATCATAGGTAAATGGGAGATGAGAACAGTGGTAGCAGGAAAGTGATGGGGGTGAAGATATTAGTGAAAAGGATGGTTGAATTGGGGGATGGTCTGAATATGATAACTATAAATGGGACATCTTGATTGAGGGAGCTGCTATGGAGATAGGAAGGAACCTGGTGCTAGGAATTTCCCAAAAATACATGAAACACCCTAGCTACGACTCTCAGCAACAGTGGAGAGAATGCCCAACTCGTCTTTCTGTAATCTGATTGATGAACACCACATCTGTCATCATACAGCCTTCATCCAGTTAGTGACTAAAATAGATGCATGTTTATAGAAGCTGCTAGTTCATTTTCTGACTGTCCAGATTCAAAATAATCACTCAGAAACTATATTATTTTCAATACTGTTTGGCCTACACCTTAAATGTATTTCTAGATAGCTCTTACATATTAAATTAACTCATTTCTATGATTATATATTTTACCATGAGACTTGTGGCCTTTTGGAAAATTTTTGGTGGGCTACTGTGGGCTGATACATGGCTTCTTGTTGACTCTGCCTTCTTTCTTCCAGCATTCAGTTGTTGCAAAAAGGCAGCTTGTTTGTTCCCATCTGCCTAGCTAGTTTGTACCCAAAATAATCACACAGAAGCTGTATTAATTAAATCACTGCTTCGCCCATTTGCTCTAACTTCTTATTGGCTAACTCTTACATATTAATTTATCCCGTTTCTAGTAATCTGGGCATCACCATGAGGTGGTGGCCTACCAGCAAAGTTATTACACTTGCTCATTCACCATGTGAAGGAAAAATTGCTTAAGATTTTGGGTAATTTTATCACCATACAAATATGTAAAATGGAATCTGTCCAAAATGATATTCAACTCTATCTTTTTAAGGGGTCTTCTTGGCGTGGAAGGAAACCATAAGTATTTCAGTCTCCAAGGTGTGAGAAAATGACATTAATTTATGAAAACTGTGGTTTCTCTATCACCTATGCAAATATAAAGAGAATGAATCATAGGTATCTCAAAGTTCTTTAACTTACTTAGTGAACTTAATACCCAACAAGTCAACAACTTATGATTCTTTTTGAAATATCTGTATATATTAGTGGATGTATAATTATATGTGTATTTATAAAATGTATAAGACTCTGCATCATTCAGTGTGATAACAAGAAGCAACAGATTAACTTACATGAAATGTGTGAAAAACAGTTTGATCTAATGTGTACACACATAGACAGTTGAATAGAATATGACAGTGGAGAGGGGCCTCGAGAGGATATACTTGGCTGGAAGTGGAAAACACAGTTTCTGACATTTAAAATCATGTTCATTATTATAGTTCAGTACTTCCTAACTTCTGACGTGATCCTTTTTGGAGGTCATTAGGAGTCCCTACTGGTCCTCAGTGCTGCTTTCTGGTCTGAGTGTCTCTGCAGGATGTTATGAGCAGACATATACTGGAGTTCCTTCACTGTGTCTCTGACAAAACACATGACTGTGTTATCAGATTATAGGTTATTCAATTTGAAGAAAACCTGGCTCTTGGAGGTGTCCCTGATGATGCTTATTTGGGATTTGAGAGATGAATTATAAACAGTGCCTTCAAAGCTTCATATTGATCCTATCACTTCAGATACCTTTCACTCCAGTGATAGAGGAATTACCAATTTTTCCAGGTTTCTTTAGGATCCAAATGTGAGTATACATGAGCTTTAAGTTAAGAACCTCATCTTGATTTTTATGCAGGGAGTTCACATCATGATTGTTGGGGAGGCAGTTTAAATAAGCCGTAGGAAGTATTCTGGGGGAAAGAAAATGGATGAGCATGTTAAATGAAAATTTCTTAGGCCCATTAATTGCAGTGGAACTATATGTATAAAAGCAAAACAAATGAATATTAAAGAAAAAAAAAGACACGTTACCTTTTGAGTGGATTAGGAGCTGCCTGTCACCTACTGAACCTCTGTGAGGTGTCACTGTTGCCATTGTTGTCACAGACTCAAATATGGATCCTCACACACATTTTACTACCAGTTCCACACCTGTGTCTGATGTGCACATTTTTTTGTGAGGATGAAGGTGAGAGTGAAGGGCACTAGGCTTCTTGGGCCTCTGACCCTGCCTGATTTCCTTATTGGCTCTAACATGAATCGCAGTTCTCTCACCATGGTGAATCCAGAGACTTCGCAGAGTCAAGGGCTCCACAATTTCCAGTCACTTTTGATTATTGAGAAATTGACCCTTCTTCCATATTTGATGTTTTGCATTTTGTCAGATCAGAGTATATCAGATATTATAGAAAGTTACCCTTAAAAAGGCTGCGGGGTAGCTCCATGATTCCAATACTCAGCATACAAGAATCCCTGAGTGAGTCCTATATTCCCAGTTGTTCATAACTGCAAGAAGCTAGGTGAGGCAGTGAACAAGTAGTCCTACCTCTGGGATGTCGAGACAGTGTTATCAATGTGGAACACTGGCCACCCAGTCAAGACAGTTGGTGATATCAAGACCCAGTTATAGATGTTTATGTCAAAAATAAGGTGTAGGTTGATAGAAGCATCTCATGACAACATGGAAAGAAAAACACATTAACACATATGTATAAACACATAATGATTGGGAGGAACTGAGATAGAGGGACAGAGAGAGAGGAAGGAAGAGAGAGAAATATTATAATAAAAAATTCACAACACATAGCATAGGAAAACAAATTTGAATAAACATTTGGACACTTTAAGGATTACTACACACTTCATCTGTAAAAAGAATCGCTGAGGTAAAAAACAATGACATCTTGAATTTTGCATGCAAATGGATGGAAATAGAAAACGCTTTACTGAGTGAGGTAAGCCAGACCCAAAAAGAGGAACACGGTATGTATTCACTCATAAGTGGATTCTAACCATAATTAAAGGTCTTTGAGCCTATTATTCGTGATCCTAGAGAAGCTAAATGAGAAGATGAACCTGATGAAGATTATATAGCTACCCGCCAGGAGGTAGGAAATAGACAAGAGTCCCAGGAGTAACCTAGGGTGCATGGGGGGGGGGGGGAGGGTTGTCGGAAAGGGAGAGGGTTAGAGAGAAGGGAGTAGGGGAGGATTGGGGAAAGATCGGGGGACAGGGATGGGGGGGAGGGAGGAAGGATGGATATGGGATCAGGCAAGTATATACCTCAACTAAGGGAATCATTTTAGGGTTTTCAAGAGACTTGATTATAAAGGGGATCCCCGGTCCAAGGAGAGATCCCCAGATGGTTCTCTGGACAGAGGAGAGGGTGTCTGAACCGGCCTTGGCCCACAACCATACTGATGAATATTTTGCATGTCACCATAGAACCCTCATCTGGAGATTGATGGAGATGGAGGCAGAGAACCACGTTGGAACACTGGACCTAGCTCCCTAGGTCCAAATGAGAGGCAGAAGGAAAGAGAGCGTGAGCAAAGAAGGCAAGGGCACAGGAAACCTTCATCCGACGTTGGATGGCGATACAGATGGAGACCCATATTGGAACACCGAACTGAGCACTCCACAGTCCAAATGAGGAACAGAAGGATGAAGAAAATAAAAAAAGTAATCAGGACTGCGAGGGATGCGTGCACCCACTGATACAAGGGGACTGATATAATGAGAGTTCACCAAGGCCTGTTGGACTGGGACTGAACGAGGACGTGATCCAACCAGATTCTCTGAATGTGGCTGGCCCGGAGCCTTTTTGAAAAGCCATTGACAATGACACTGGGACTTGCTTCCTCTGCATATACTGGATTTTGGCGCTCCAGTCTGTTTGGACTCTCATCTTCCCTGGACCTGGAGGGAGGGGGGAGGAACTTGAACTTCCCACAGGGCAGGAAACCCTGACTGCTCTAGGGGATGGAGAGGGAGGAGGAGAAGAAGTAGGGGGAGTGGGAGGGTGGTGGGAGGAGGGGCTGAAATGGAAACTTTTATAATTTAATAAAAAAAAAGAAAAAAAAAGAATCGCTGAATGTGGTATGAAGAAGCATCCCAGAAATAGTCCAATCCTTTACGCCTCTCTGAACAGGCTTTTCAATTTCCTAGATATCTGTGTGTTCTCATTGCCCCATGGAGGTCCTGGCAACCTCGCGGACAATGTGTCTGAGCTCACAGCACTATATTAATGTGCCTCTGGTAAAATAATACATGTCTGTATCCTCATACTTCAGATTGTTTACTTACAAGTACTGACTGTTTTTGGCATTATTTCTGGAGATGGAGAATTGATTCTTCATGGCATCAGAGCATTTAATGTAGGAACTACCACTACTAATGTATGCAACCCGCTCCAGCCCTTCTCTGGAATCCAGTGCAAGTTATAATCACTGTAGGTGAATCCAGAAAATGCACAGGTGAGTTTAAGGGACTTTCCAGCCTGCATCAAGACTCCTTCTAACCAGCAACTCACACTTGACATCTGCAAAAAAAAATACTGATAAGAAAACTGTTATATTAAATAAATATTTTCTTTCTCATATCCACATAACACACAGCATCTCCTTTCCATTAATTACCTTTTAATGGCAATGAAAACCAAGCTGTGTCTTAAGACTATGGTCACTTGCCTGTTTTCAGTAATAATCACCGAATGGGAGGACTTGTGAATCCAGGAAGATGTTTGCCCAAGAGTGCAACACCTCTCACTCAGGTGATGTCTAATCTATACATTATCCTTTGGATTCACATCTCAGACAAGTGATAAAAATAATTTTTTCTTAATAAGATAAATGAAACCAGTCTCTTGGATCTCACTAACAATATTCTAACCTTTAACAGGAGGTAATAATTCAAATAAGATACTTATTAATTAAAATAATGAAAATTTTTTTGAAATATCACTATTTGAATCAAGGCCTTGATTCAATATAGTTCTGATTGTGAGTAGAGCAGTGTTCATAGAATTCAAGAAAGGGTACTGGGTCCTCAAGGTTTGCAGATGGTTATGAGCTGCCAATTGTGTTTGTCAGAAACTGGAGCTGATCCTCTACAAGAACAGTATGTTCTCTGAACCATGGAGGTGTTTCTCCAGTACTTGGATGAACAATCAAAGCCTTTCCTGTTATTTTTTTCCTGTTCAGTTCACAATGGTCTAAAAATCACATTGAGCTGAATGAACCTGAGAGACATTGTTTCAGTGAAAGTCAGACACCAAGAGGACAGAAGGACTTCTTATCAATGGAACTTGAGAAAACTGACTTCAGGTTACGGAACACTGAGGGAAGGTTGATGCTGGATTACACACTGTAGATTGAGGTGTCTAAACATTTATATTTGGAGGATTATTCTAACAATGAACTGTATGGGTATTGACCACAGTTAATACGATATTATGTTCTTAATATGTGGAGTGAGTTGATCTTCTGAGATATAGCCCCCAAACAATAACTCAACAGTGGATACATATGTGAGAAAATAATGTTGGACAGGGTAAATAAAGTTTCAAGCACCATACAGTAGTATATGACCACTACTAAAAGTACAGACAGAAGAGAAATAAATGCATTATGAACATCTCTCTGATGTTCATAATCATCATACTCTAGTGAGGTTTCTTCATAAATATCAATTGTACAAAATTTTAATTTACATTATTAAATTATAGCACCATTTTCTTATATAAAATTTTTAAGATGTAAACCATAATTTATTATATTTCTAATTATACTGCTATTAGATTCATAAATATAATGTTAATCAATCAACTTTTCAATTTCTGGATTCCTTGTAATTAATTACAATACTTCAGAGATATCAATAATTTTATATTTTACCTAGCAAAAAAATTTACAAAGTCTCTGACTCTCTCAAACAAGTTTATGGTAAGAATAGTTATAAAATGATTTAAAGTGGAAAGAAATATAATGTATTTGGGGCTACCAGGCACTGATGAAATGTATTTTCATGTCTGCTCTGACTGAACCATGATCAGCCACTTATTCTGAAACCATTTTCTGGACCAATAGGGAACAGGTCAGATTCTTCAGTTATTTATATAAGTCCTATTTACACAAAAATCTGTACATAATTTATAAAATAGTCTATTTTATAATTGATAACAAATTGATGGTCAGACAGAGTTAAGGAAAGAACAGCATACTTCTGTTAGTGTCTGTCTAGTCACACACTATGAGGACACATGTTATAAGAATACCTAGTCCAGTGTTGGTTTTTTTTTTTATTTTTTTTTTTATTTTTTTTTGTAATTTTATTAAATTATAAAAAGTTTCCATTTACGCCCCTCCTCCCAACGCCCTCCCACTCCCCCCTCCCTCTCCTCCTCCCTCTTTGTCCCCTAGGGAAGTCAGGATCTCCTGCCCTGTGGGAAGTCCAAGTTCCTCCCCCCTCACTCCAGGTCCAGGAAGGTGAGCATCCAAACAGACTGGATCCCAAAAATCCAGTATATGCAGAGGAAACCAGTCCCAGTGTCATTGTCAATGGCTTCTCGGAAAGACTGCAGGCCAGCCACATTCAGAAAATCCGGCCACATTCAGAGAATCTGGTTGGATCACATGCTCGTTCAGTCACGGTCCATCTGGCCTTGGTAAACTCTCATTAGATCCGACCCCTTGTATCAGTGGGTGATAGTATCCCTCGCAGTCCTTCGTCATTTTCTTCCTCCTTTTGCTCCTCGTTTGGATCTTGGGGGGCTCTGTTCAGTGCTCCAACGCGGGCCTCCATCTGTATCGTCATCCAACGCCAGATGAGGGATCTATGGTGATAAGCAAAATATTCATCAGTATGGTCACGGGCCAAGGCTGGTTCAGGCACCCCCTCCTCTGTCCAGAGAACAATCTGGGGATCTCTCCTTGGACCTGGGATCCCATATATAATCAAGTTTCCTGTAAACTCTAATATGACTCCCTTAGTTGAAATATATTCTTCCCTGATCCCACATTCATCCTTCCTCCCTTCCCCCCATCCCGGTCAACCGAGCTTTCTCCATTCCTCCCCTACTCCCTTCTCTCTAACCCTCTCCCCTTCCATCAACCCTCCCACCCCCCCCCCCATGCACCCAAGGTTACCTGGGACTCTTGACTATTTCCTACCTCCTGGCGGATAGGTAAATAATCTTCATCAGGTTCGTCTTCTTATTTAGCTTCTCTAGGATCACGAATAATAGGCTCAAAGACCTTTAATTATGGTTAGAATCCACTTATGAGTGAATACATACCGTGTTCCTCTTTTTGGGTCTGGCTTACCTCACTCAGTAAAGCGTTTTCTATGTCCATCCATTTGCATGCAAAATTCAAGATGTCATTATTTTTTACCGCTGAGTAAAACTCTAATGTGTATATGTTCCACACCTTTTTTAACCATTCTTCTATTGAGGGGCACCTAGGCTGTTTCCAGGTTCTGGCTATTACAAATAGTGCTGCTATGAACATAGTTGAACAAACGCTTTTGTAGTATGTTTGGGCATCTCTAGGGTATGTAGTATGTTTGGGCATCTCATTCCAAGAGAGGAATTGCTGGGTCCTGAGGGAGGTTGACTCCCAGTTTCCTGAGAAACCTCCACACTGATTTCCAAAGTGGCTGCACAAGTTTGCATTCCCACCAACAATGGATGAGTGTTCCCCTCATTCCACATCCTCTCCAGTATAGGCTATCATTGGTGCTCTTAACCGCTGAGTCATCTCTCCAGCCCTTAGTCCAGTGTTTTTTACCTTGATATTGTACATGCCATGATTCTGCACTCAAAACATCTAGTTATGGTTTCTTTTATAACTCCCTAGAACAATCCCTAGACAGTCAGGGGCAGAATAAATCAAGGGACTTTCCATGTATTATTAATTTTTCTGTTGTACTTACTAGGAAAATACTTCTACTTTTGTTTATTAATTTATTGACACTCATATGAATATGTGAGCAGTAATTTGAGATATAGTGTTAGAATATTAATATCATGTCATAGATATTTTTATCATAGTGTAAATGCTTAGAATTAGAACCTCTAGTTATTGGCTTTGCTATATTTTAGGTCAAGCCAAATTGTTTAAAACTTTCTATCTGCTCTTACCTAGTCCCCAGCAGTCATGAATTCTGATCCTCAGCTTGACCTTGGGTAACATGAAACTGAATAAGCTGTGTTCTGCTTTATGTGTAATTATTCAATTCACTGTTATAAGTTCTAATATCAAGATTCTAAGAATCTAGACACTTCTGTATCTATCCAAACCTTCAACACTCACTGCTGGTGTCACTGCAGCTGTCTATGATAAAAACTGCTGACAGAGGGCACAAGGACTGGAGCTGACATCTGGGGAAACATGCACACTGGAGGCTGAGAATTTTGTGATCTTAGGGTTCAGGACACATCTTAAGAGGAACAAGTTCTTTATATTTTGATGTGAAATGTAAATTTTACCAGAGGGAAATATATAAAAATGTGAATTGTCAGAAACAAAAAAGAAGTGAACACTTCTAAGTCCTGGTGATTTAGAATAAGAAAGCAATGTATATTAAATTTTCAAGGTGTCTTGTGAAAGGAACATTAATTCAGGCTGCAAATACTTTTTCCATCATGTCTACAAAATAATTTCAAAAATTACAGATTACTGTAAATTCCTCAAATTACTTAATGAATTTACACTTAACAAGTGTCCTAACGTATAGTCTCTTTTTGAAATACACACACACACACACACACACACACACACACACACACACACACAAACACACTATATTAAATGTAATTAAGTGGAAATGTATCTGTAAATACATGGGACATATAAAATTATATGTCAATCTGTCTGAAAAGAAGAAGCAAGTTTATAGCTCCAATGATTTTATTTATGGGTATAATCCATTGGTTCTAGTTTGGGAAAAACTAGGAAGCTTGATAGGCTTCAACAGTTGAGAGAGACCTCAACTGGACTTTTTTGACTGAAAAAAAAACCTCACATTTTAAAATTAAAGCAAGTGTTCATGCAGCATAGTCTATAAATTCCTTATTTCTGAAGTGTCACATAATGGTCTTGGAACTCATTTTGGTCTTTTGCATCCCCTCCTGTTTCCAAGATTCTCTGAAGAGGGGCTCTCTGCAGGCTCACACTAGAGTTCCCTCACTGTGTGTTGGTCACAGTAATACATGTCTGTGTCCTCAGTTTGCAGACTGTCACATTTTAGGAAAATTTGACTCTTTGAGGTGTCCCTACTGATGGAGACTCAGGATTGGAGAACTGAATTGTATTTGCACAGATACATAGATGCACGGGTAAATGTAAGAGGTGACTTTGACAGTGGTCATCATTTTTGAGTAGATGGCACTGTAGGATGCTCTCCCTTCTGAGACCATGATGTAGAGGAAATGTTATCTCCTGAGCTCTCTAGCTAGTGAGTTGCCAGCTCAACTTCTGACTTCTCAGTCTTTATTTGTAAATAGGTCTGATTGACTCAGACATGGGCTGGCTAGTAACCATGGAGTCACAATTACGTTCTGAAAGAGCAGCAGCTACAGATGCAATCACTGTGAAGGTGTTAAAAGAACTAGTTTTTATTTTTATTTACATGGAAGAAAAAGAAGATGATAAAATTAAAGTGATCATGACAAAAATTAACAATTTCAAATGTATTTAAGATGACAAATCAAGAATCATTAAAATAACCTTAATAACTTAAAATATGCAGAAGCTTCCTTGTTGAGAAACTGAAGGGGTCTCAATTACAAAATTTATAACTACAAAATGTTATATCTTGCATCTTTAATAGCAATAGAATGTATTTTAGCAATGAGAATTCAAACTTTAAATTTGAAATTTCTGAATAATTTTGTCTCATATGAATAAAAAGGACTGTCTCTCAACTGTCTGAGACATAAGTACTGGTGTCTAACCTTGACCAAATTGCAGTCCAGTATTTACAGCATGGTCTTCTCTGATAAAGCCTGCAATAGGACCCAGTGTCCACATTCTACAACTCATTCTCAATGCAGGAATTTCTGTGCATTATGACAAATCCTAGGGCTTCTTGTCAGAGTGCCCCAGATTGTGGACAGTAGGTGGGATTTCAGGATTTCACCTTGGTAAAAATGGCAACAAAGAGATTTAGAGATGTTATCTCTGTTTCCCAGGCTTATGGAGCAGTTGGAAGTTGTCTTGCAGGCAAACAATAGCAACATGAATGATTTTTATACTCCATGTATCTGTTAAATTTAATTTAAAGTTACTAATAAATAAAATTAACATATACATGCTTTGTGCTTATTATCAATACCCTGGGCAACAAAAAGATATTGTGTAAGAGATATTCCTGTGCCTGAAGACAGAGGATGAATATGAGAGCTTGGAGAAAAATAATCCACTAGAATGGAGAACACAGTGACCAGGAGAGTCTGCTTCAATTAGAAAAAAATCAGTCAATGTCGGTCCAAGTTCAACAAAGTGCAGTGGCCAGTGAGCAATGCAGTGAACTCATCAAGTGAGCATAACTGTTCTAAAAAAGATGTCCCATGTTTCCTTAAATAATCATATGAGGCAATCATAAAAGTGGCTTCAAGTGAACAATGAATATTTTTCTTTTTCATGCCTTACAGTATAATACATGTCTTACAGTATAACATTTTACAGTATAAAATTTTGAAAAATTTTGCAGGATGCTGATATTTGAATGCACAAATTATTGTATTGCCACATTAATTTAATAAATTAATTTACAGAAATATAATCAATGTAACTTCTGTGACCATTTTTATTTATGGACTATTGTCATACTGAAATCATTTAAGTGGAAATCATAGGGATGTGATAACTAAAATCACAATTAATTTTGGGCATCTTTGTGAGATTTGACACCTCAGGCTGCACTTATAGAGAGTCTAGCAGTGAGAGACAGTATAACAGTGGGAAATAATCATTGAAATGTAAAAATCTATTTTAATTGAAAATGTCATATCCTTTGGATCCTCACATAGAAGTGCGAATGTTAGGCATGTGTTCTTGCATGTATAATTTTTGTGGTTTGCTCAAACTCCTTTACAGTAACGTAACCGAACCATGTTCCATTTTACAAGGCACAGGGCCCATTTCTCTCCATCCTCATAGCACTATGACTTCTTTCTTTCCTTTAGTAAATGAGTCTTGAATTATTGGATACAGCAACTTATTCTTTTGACATCAACTTTCATTTTTATATTATTCAAAGATGCTTGTTCTATGCAACCTACTCTGCCCACATGCATTGGCCAAGATGAAAGAACCAAAGAGGATGGCATGCAGGAAAATGTCTGTTCATGAGGGCATTAGAGCTATGTGCTATCCTTAGACTCAAATTTCAGACAAGTGATAGAAATAAGTTATATTTGAGAAGAAAAATGAGACTGATCTCTTGAAAGAGACAAAAATGTTAGGAGTTAAGGTTCCTAACTTTTTACTTTTTGAAATTTTCTATATGTATCAAAGCTTCATGTATACTATGGTGTACTCACAGTGGGTTAACTCTCAACAGTGGTTGAGAAAATGAAATATTTTGTTTTTAATTATGTGTTTGTGTTTCTGTGTGAAAGTGTAGAGTGCATGGGGACAAGTAGAGACCATGGGTTCTCCAGACTTATAGGTAGGTGTGACTTAACCATTGTGGGTGCCAGAAATTGAAACTATTTCCCTGCAAGAACAGTATGCTCTTTGAAGCTCTGAGCTGCTTCCCCAGTGCACAGATGAGCAGTGGCAACCTTCCCTTTTATGTTTGCTGCAGCCCAGTTCTCAACAGTTGAAATATCAAACCAATCTGCATGAACATGGAGGACCTTATATCAGTAATAGCCAAGCATCAAGAGCACAAGGTGACCACTTACCCTATGCAACCTGATAAGCTCATCTTAGGAAAAGCTAAATTAGGGAAGTCTGATCATGGTTTGGACAGTGTAGAGTGAGATGATTAATCAGTTAGTTGGGAAAGATTATCCCAAATAATGAGTTCTATGGAAGTTGACCAAAGTTAATAGAAACACATCCTGGTTTCATATACGAAGAAAGTAAGTTTTAAAGTTAGACAGACCTCCAAACAACAACTATTTGTTTAGCCTGAGCAATCACTGCTTATAAGTCGGATGGAAAAGCTAGTTTTTACCAAGATGCAAATGCATGAAATGGGATCTGTCAAAAGCAATAATCAATTCTATCCTTTTATGGGACCTTCTTGGCGTAGAAAAAAACTATGGGTATTTCAGTTTTCAGGGTGTTATGGGAATATAACTTTAAATTAGGGAAGCTGTGGTTTCTCTATCACACGTGCAAAAACAAAGAGGACAAATTACAGCTCTTTTAAAGTTCTCTAGCTTATAACTGAACCTAACATCCAACAAGTGTCAAACTGCTGACTCCATTAAAATATCTGTATATATAAGAAAATGTGTGAATATGTATGTATATATGTGTGTGTATGTAAAACATAAACTTATATATCATTCTATTTAATAACAAGAAGCAGATTGTTAGCTTACAGGGCTTGCGGGGAAAGCCATTTGTTACAGTATTTGAACAAACAGGAAGTTTATTAGACTGTGACAGTGAAGAGATGCCTCTAGAGAATTTTTTTCTTATTTGTGTTTGGAAGAGGAAAACATAGATTCTAAAATTGAAACATATGCTCATGCAGCATAGTCCAGAACTTATCTTAATAAGCAACCACATACTGGTCTTGAGAAATCCTGCTTTCCAAACGCCCCCTGCTGGTCATGAATGTCTCCATATGGAGGATTTTGTGTAGGCTTACGCTGGAGTTCTCTCACTGTGTATCTCGCACAGTAATACATGGCTGTGTCCTCAGTTTGCAGACTGTTCAGTTTTAAGAAAACTTGGCTCTTGGTGGTGTCCCTGGTGATGCTGATTCGGGACTGGAGAGCTGAATTATAATGTGTGCTTCCATCACTCCATATACGACCCATCCACTGCAGACTCTTTCCTGGAGGTTGGCGGATCCAGTGTACAACATCGCTCGTTAATGAGAATCCAGAGACAGTGCATGTGAGTGACAGGGTCTGTAATGGCTGTACTAGGCCAGGTCCTGACTCCTTCCGCTGTATCTGGGACAGGGCACCTAGGGACAAGCAACATCACCATCAGTCATATAACCAATCCATGGGTGAAAAACCTGTGTCCCTTTCCTGAAACCCTGAACCACTTACAGCTTGGAAATGTCACCATGCAGAGGAGCAGTACCAGGACAGCCATGCTGTGTTGGAGGCTCTAGTCAGAAGGAGATGGGGCCTCTCAGCTAGACCTTGGGTTTTATCCTGAGTTTGATGACCGCTTTGCATTGGGGGAGGTTCCAGAAAGGATAAAAGAAAGCACAGGCAATGTTTGCAATTTCTCCTCCATGGAAATGAGATTGCTTTGTGTTTCTTAGAGGTACTTGGTACTGAATCTCAGAAATACTTGATACTGTCTGGATTTCCAATTCCAGAGAAACAGTAACTGTACAGGGCGTAGAAGCAAAACACAAAGGTGTTTACATTAATTCAGTCCACATTCATTCAGTGCAGGCTGAAGAGGATATCAGGTTCTCAAAAGATTTATGTATCTTTATAAATTCCAGTAGAGAATTTAAATGATATTGGTACTTTTGGTGATCAGAAATTCTGTTTAAAGAACTACTTAATATTCTTTGTCTTGGTGTCTGTGGAGTTGTCTCATTCTTATAACAAGTTATTTCTAGGGTCTTTTACTGTGTCTTGTTAATGCAAATCTCCAGGGAAGGGAAGGGCAGATCTGGAATCAACCTGTTCAGTCAGGATTCAGTAAATATTTGTCAGACTTGACATTAGTGACATCACAATTTGTGTTCTTTTTTGCATAATCTTTCCCTTTTTATTTTCTGTGAGATGCAGTGGTTGAGACAATTTTTCACTTTAGGGAGACAGCCATACTGTGAAAGCCCTAATCATCATTTACAGTATGAGTACAGTGTTTCCTGTATTTTTGAATGCTTCAATGTTATATTAATATTTTTCAGACACTATACTTTGTATGTTTTATCTTGGATTTGTTTGATATTTTCTTTGTGGTTACAATAATCTGGGAAGAAGTATCTCTGAAATAAATTCACATTTCTTATACTATATTGGAGAACTAATTATAAATCCATTTATTCAAACAATTATTGTCTTAGTTACTTCAGAGATATTTTTTAGATTAGGTTTCACTATTGTGAAAAGACACCATGGTAACAGCAACTGTAAAAAAGAAAGCATATTATTGAGGGGACTGTCTTACAGCTCCAGAAGCTCCCCCTCATCATGGCAGAAATAATGACAGCATGCAGGAAGTCATGGTGCTGGAGGAATAGCTAAGAGTCCAATATTGTACAAGCAACAAAAAGTCAACTGACAGATTGGGCATCATCCTGAGCCGTGCCCACTCCATCAATGCCACACATCTTAAAAGTGTCACTCCCTTTGAGATTATGTGGGCCAATTTCATTCAAACTCCCATAGAGAGTTTCTGTCCATAGTCCATACTCTCTTACTCCTTGGTTTTCTCTTTTTCTATGAGACTCTCTAGAAGGAAGTCACTGGGAAAACAGTGTTTGTAAAGAGAATGAATTCATGGTAAAATCACACATTATTTATTAATATCTTCTATTTGAGGGGTGTATCCTTATTCTTAAGGGTTTACTCAGTCATTTGTTTAATTATGTACTGTGAATAGATGAATACTCACTTAATGGGTCATGTAGAATTAACAGTACCAGCATGTTCACTTGTGTGGTGGTCAGAATCTTTTTATATGATATAGACTAGGGTTATCACGAAAAAAGGAACCTTACGTGGAAAAAAATAGCCATATTAGATTGGTCTTCAGACAAGACTGTGATGTCATTGTCTAGATTAATAACTGATGTAAGAGGGCCCAGACAGATGTTGATGTTGTCATCCATTGGCAGGTGGTGTTCCTGCATTTTATAAGGAAGCAGGCTACTCAACCTTGGAAAACAAGTCTATAAACTGAGTTCATTTATTTATTTATTTATTTATTTATTTATTTAATTTGGGTTTTTCAAGACAGGGTTTCACTGTAGCTTTGGGGCATCTCCTGAAACTATCTCTTGTAGTTCAGGCTGGTCTCAAACTTACAGAGATCCACCTGGCTCTGCCTCCTGAGTTCTGGGATTAAAGGCATTAATTAAGTTTATTTGTGATCTCTGATTCAGTTCCCAATATTAGGTTTCTGTCTTGATTTCATGTCCTAATTTTCCTCCATGGTGGTCTGTAATATTTAAGATTACACAAACACTTTTCTTTCTATATTGCTGACAACATCAATAGATAACAGATTGGGTCAGTTTAAAAATTTTCCGATAAGAGACTGGGGGTGGGGATGATGAGAGTATGCACAACTGTAACCATAGTCACACATGCAGTTATACTTTTAGGTATAGCCACACTCCGCAACACACACATTCACACTCACGGAGAGTGACACTTACAGACACAGCCACAAATACAATTACACCTTAACAGTCACATTTAATGATGCCATCACACACACATACATGCACACACACACACACACACACACACACACACACACACCACCACCACCACCACCACCACCACCAGTCCACCACTACCACATCCACATGTAGAAATGTTTATTTATAAGTAGAGGTGCTGAATTTCATTCTTCCTGTCTTTTACACAGGGCACTCTGGTTGGCTTGGGCCCACTATGTAGACCAAGCTGATTTTGAACCATGAGGGATTCTCTTGTTACTGTGTCCCTGGTGACTGAATCAAAGGTGTCCATTCCCGACTATCTCATACAGAGGTCTTAAAAATTGAAATATTTTTTTTCATATAATGAATTCTGATCATTATGTTCTTCCCTTGTCTCTTTCCATGTCTTTTCCTCTTTCACAACTTGTCCAACTCCATAACAGGCATAGATTTACAGACAGTTCTGGAACCAGACACATAGCATTCAATTTAATATTGACAATAAATGATTCAAAAGTACAGAATTGTCAGTACTTTCTTTTAAAACCATTATATAATGTATATATATATATATATATATATATATATATATATATATATATATACATGTTTACAACATTTTCATTAATGTTTACAGTGAATAGTGCTGTAACTCAGGGCTGAGGGGACGGTTCAGTAGTAAGGTGCCTGCCTCACAGAATGAGTGCTTCAGTTTGATTTTCAACATTTAACTCTGAAGCTGGCGGTGATGTTTTATTCTTGTATTCTCAGAACTGGTGAGCTAGTGAAAGGAGCTTCTCTGAATCTTGCTATCCAACCATTCTTTCTGACCCTCCTGAACTTCAGGTTTAGTGTGAGACCCTCAAAAAATAAGGTAGATGTCAACTGAAGAATACACTCAGAATCAACTTGTGGCCTCTACACCCATGTGCAATCATACACTGTGATAATTAGTATTTCCATTCTTTTCGATCATTTCCCTTTCCGTGTATTGAGCTCACCATTCGTAGTTATGTAGAAGCAAGTCATGGAAGCCGCAGTCCTAGGCAGAGCTGATTGTTATGGGAATCAAGAACAGAACTTTTATGTTCTTATACATATTATAATAATATGTATACTTATTCCCCCTGGAAAACTTTCATCTGCCCTTTCTACTCTAGGAGCTATCATTCCTTCTCCTGCCACAAGATTGCCTGTTTCAAGTCTATTAATGTGGTAAATGATATTTTTCTGTATGCACTTCTGATTTTTTTTAATTTGAACGTTTTTCTTGAACTTAATACCTTGCAGATGGAAGGCAAGCACTATAACTCAGAGCTAGCCTAGCCCTCCTATCCTTTAAATATCACATTTTTTCATTAGAAAATAATGTTTTGATTACAACACTCAAAAACAAACACAAGCCTCCCCACCTCAATTTGATATCCAGCACTTATGTAACTGGGGTATGTAACACAGCAGTAAAATGGATTTGATAAATATTCTGAATGTAGAATAGGAAGAACAAATAAAACCAGAGAAGTAAAATGAGACTAAGGATAGAACCTTCCTTCTCAGCTTGTGGCACCCATCCAGAATCTAGAGTACATGAAATGATGAAATCATTATGTACTGTAAAACTCCTAGAGCATTCAGGAATCTCCCTAATTATATTCAACACCACACACTTTCGTGAAATGGTAAAAAAATAAGAATGTACTGTGCACATGAACAACACATTGTCTGCAACCCACTGAAGTGAGGAAGGCACAGACTTTTGAGTTGTGCTCTCAGTCATTGATGTTCTGATTGTCACTTTGGATCTTAGGCAGAAAGTGAATCTGGGTTTCATTTTTTAGCATTTATAAAGGGAAGGGAGGCCCTGACTGTAAAGTCAATACCCCACTACAAGACTCTCAGGGTACCTGACACTTGAGCATGTCTCTGTGGTCAGAGGATTGCCTCTGTAAGGTAATCTATTAACATAGTATGAGAAAATATGCCTCTCTTAAACAAACAAATAAAATTCCAGGCATAGACACAGAAAGACATAAAAATGGAGAAAAATCTATACAAAGACATATATATAGAGAAAAGATATATATGTATGACAATATGTTATTTGAATGTCATTTATTCTATTTGAAATATCATGTTCATTCATAATATACCTTGATAATAGTGATACATCCCAGTACCTTCTCTCTCCTGCATCTTACTCTGGATGACCCTGTGTTCTCCGAGCTATGTTCTGTGGACTGAAATCTCTGAGAAGTGATTAAAATGAGTTGTTCTTGAAAAGAAAAATGAGACAGTTATTTTGATGAGAAATATGTCTTATCCTTTAACAGGGAGTAGTGATGATTCAAACACAGTATTTATTAATCATAATGAGAAATTAATATTTGCAATATTTCTTTTTGAATCAAAACATCATATATACTACACAAGAACTCTTTCATCAAGTTAACTCCCAACACTAGAGTAGTAGTTTTTCAAATAAATACTTTTTTTCCAAGATAGGATTTCTCTGTGTAATAGTCATAGATATTTTGGAACTGGCTCTGCAGGTCAGGCTGACCTAGAACTCAAATGATCAGCCTGATCTGCTACATGAGTGCTGAAATCAAAGATGTGCAATACCATCACCAGGAAAATACAGTATTTTGAGTTATGCATACATGTTTCTGTGTGGATGGTGTAGTGATCATGGAGACATTCAGAGGTTCGGACTCACATGTGGTTATGAACTGCACTGAGTCTAGGGTTTAGAATCTCCAGATTTTTTAGTGTCTTTAAGATCTGAGGCTGGTCACCAAAGAATCAGTTCCACCCTTTATGATAGTTTTCATTTTGTTCACGTCTAAGTACACCCTAAATTTAAAAAGCAACTTAAATGGGACAATGAAAATAGCTCTACAGTTTAGATTCTTGCTGAAGCAGAATCTTCAACTGGGATTTTAACGATGAGCACAAGTCTTCAAGGCTACAAAAAGAGCTGTGTGTCAGCCAACAAGTTTTTCTATTCCTGGGATGTGGAGACAGTATAATCACAGGAATTCACTAAAACTAGTCTACCCATTTGTGTTATCTGGGCCATGCTGTAGGAAATCCTGCTGTCTATGTGTTTCTTTAGATGGTTGATAAAACAAGGTGCTTTTGGCCAATGGCTTAACAGAATATAGGCAGGCTGGAAGAGACATATATGTAGCAACAGTTGGCAGAGTTTGTGAGACTCCATGTAGCTTCCAGTGAAGAAAGATATGAGCCACCAGCCAGAATCTTGCAGTAAGGCATGAGCATCGTGGTAAAATATAAAGTAAATAAAAATAGGTTAACCAAAGAAATAAGAGCTAACTATCAACATGCTTAAGTGATTGAACAAGCAGTGATTTAAATAATATAGTTTTGTGTGATTGTGTTGGGAGTCTGGGAGACTGGTTAAAGAACAAACAGCCTCTAGCAACAAGGCTATGTGATACAACTTGTCTTTAAAATAAGGTGCATACTGATAGATTAATGATTCACATATTAAAATGTACACAAATATACACATACAAGGGGGTGGGGCTAGAAGGAGATAAATCAAAAACAGTATAACAAATACATGCATATATAAATACCATTTTATAAAATAAAATGCATAAAATAAATACAAAAACACTTATCAAACTGAAAAACAGAAATTTAAATAAACATTTGGACACTTCAAAGACTACTAAACACCAAACTTGTAGAGAGAATCCTGAGTGTGCTTTGGAGAAGCACTACAAGAGGAGTCTGGCCCTTTTCCCCTTTCTCAACAGGCTCTTGTGTGACCCAGAGCTCTGTGTGCTCTTAGTGCCCCCTGCTGGTTCTTAGGTACCTGCAGGGAGGTTATCATCTGAGCACACAGTAGTATTAACTAACTCTGTACCTTGCACAGCAGTACATATCTGTGTCCTCAGACCTCAGACTGCCTATTTTCAGGTACAGAGTCCTCTGGTCTCTGTCTCTGGAGATGGTGAATCAGATCTTCATGACATCATCATAGTAGTTGTTGAACTACTACCACCCTCAATGCATGAAAACCATTCCTGCCCCTTCCCTTGTGCTGAACAGACCCAGCTCATGTGAGAGTTACTGAAGGTGAATCCACGGACTCTTGGGAACTTTTCAGACTTTACTAAGAATCCCCAAGACTCCACCAACAGCACCTCTCACTAGACACCTGAAAGCACAGAGAAGTATGACTATAAAACTGAACAAAATCCATTTTTCATTCTCATACACTCATGTGATACACCATGTCATCTCTGTAAATTAGCTTTTAAAATTATGATAAGAAAAAGTAAACTAAGCCTCAAGTCCATGGGTGCTCACTGAATGGGAGGACCTGGAAATTTAGGGCTGGGCTCCTTTGCCAGAGTTGCAGGATCAGAAGCAGTGTTGGTATTCATGGGCGTAGAAAAGACTCATTTTTATGTATTCTTGCTATAGGAATCACTAGAGTTGGATCTCAGAGGAAGGCATTTCTC
Source organism: Myodes glareolus (assembly GCF_982192425.1). NCBI lineage: Eukaryota > Metazoa > Chordata > Mammalia > Rodentia > Cricetidae > Myodes > Myodes glareolus. The sequence continues at coordinate 11,303,939 of NC_142036.1, read as the reverse complement.
AGAGCATATAATAGTCATCAAAGTCAATGATGACAGTTATAGAAACTTACTATTTTAATTCAGTATTCATCCGTTCCTGGTTAAGAATTTATCTTTTGTTCTCTTTTGAGCAAATTCACAGAACCTGCTTTCATTTTATGATATATGTCTCCTTTGTATAAATGTATAATTAAAGAGTTCCACACATATCTCTGTTTCTATACCCGTGCACATTCTTTCCCATTGTCTGGGCTGGACTTTGCTACTCCCTGATGTATCTCTTAGATAGGGACAGAACAGCAATGTGATCTTTGCAGAACTCCTTGCATGTTATGGGAATACTTGGGAATTTTCTGAATTTTACTCATTTCTGAGACAATGTTTTTCACAGGCAACAGGAGACTTAGAAATGAGACAAGTCCTGTCATTGTCTCACTACCACTTTGTAGTTTCATATTTCTAGTTTCATCAAACTCACTTTCTGCAGCCTTCTGTTCTCTCTTTGATTCATTCCACCATTATCTTCTTCATGTTTACACCAGGCAACTCACGACTGTTTTTATGTTGTTTTAGACTGTTTTTTTTCCATCTAATTAATATAATTAGCATATCCTGGGATTTTGATTAAGTTTTAGAATGAACTTCCTTTTTTTATTTGTTAACATTTTCTTAAATTCTCTTGTTTCCTCCCTACTCATCCCCTTTCTCTCAGCACACCTCACTTTTGCTTTCACATCATCATTATATCTCTGCTTTTGGTACTCATTGCTTCTCACATAAGATGTTTTCACTTCCTAGGATTTCCATTCTAGTTCCAAAATCTACAAAACAGAAGTGAGAACACCAAACACATAATCTAGGTTCTAAAAATGATCAAAACAGACTGTGTTCCTCCCCAACAAATCTTTATTCTACTCTTTGACATATGAATTTCTAGTGTCATTTATGTTCCTCTTATGCTCAATGAACACAGAGTAAGAAGAGACAGAAAGAATACAAGAGGAGGAGCATCGGGAGCAGTGCTGTGAATTCCTGTGGACTGAATATTGACCAGTGACATTCAATATATGCCCAAACATTGCAGGATATTGCCAATGTTCATGGTTAACTCTAGACTTGACAACAGCATCCTACTGCTGTTTGTAACAAGCATTTGAGCAATAGCACATGTATATATCAAGCTAGTGTCATTCTTTAGCCTTCATATCCCTATTAGCAAACTTACATAGTTTTGAAAGGTGCTATGCAAGATAGCAGAAAATTGAAGTATTTATCAACCTTACCTAGCTGTGAGTCCTGTGAGCAATAAGAATGACTGTCTTAGAAAGATATTCCAACTGTCACACAGGGGTATGCTTGTTATAGGAGTAACAAAATGCTTTTTTATTATATTTATTTTCACTCTAAGAGATGCTGTAATTCACACCTGACACAGTTATATAAGCAAAGAACCTATGAAAATACTGACCATATTCACTTTTGGAAAATCCACAAATACAGTTCTGCTAAGTGGCCATATTATTAAAATGACTTATTTGACTTATTGTTAATTCTCTATATCTCTCAATAGCTATCAAAAAAAGATTGTTTTTGTAGAAGGCAGCTATCAACACAAACACCCACAATTGGTCAACTTATAGAGAATATGAGGCTGCAGGGGTCTTAGTCTTAAACATACAAGTATATCCACACCACTCTCTGAGCTCATAGTTGCTGTAGTTGCCCGCAGAGTACTGCAAAAGTTTAAGTGCGTTAAAATTCTATCAAAGGGAGGGAAATGGCACTTGAATCTCTGGTTGAGGGGAGTTAATTTTCCTCAAGGAAATGTGTTGCTAGGTTGTCAAAGTGCCAGATAATGACCATTTACATATGCACACATGGACAGAACAGTTTGGAAGCCGTTGGATAGAAAGATAAAATATAAAATTTGAAAAGGACTGTGACACAGGATGGACTAGTAGGAAATATGATCAATATATATGGTATATATTTTTGAAACTCTCAAAGAATTAATAAAACATTGAACATGACAACCACCAAATTCTTCAGTAGAATGGGAGATAGCATTAACTTGGAAAGAACATGTTAAAGTATTATTTGTGTTTGGTGATATAAGAAAATTAACTATTAAATTCTGGAATCGAATGGCCTCAAAACCTTGTGAATACTGTGAAGTCAATTATTATCTGTGTTTAATGTATTATGAAATGTTTTGGCAAACAGTTATTTAATAATCAAATCCTTTTAAGAGAAACCCAAAGTGAGTTTAGATTGAACTCTAATCACAATGTTATCAAGTTAAGTGCCACTTAAGTTGCAGAGGTTCACTTGGAACATCACTGTAAAAATGTCATTCTATGTGCATTCAAACTTTAGTCTTCATTGGAAATTACTTTTAAATTATATCCATGTCTATTTGATTCCCAGAATCTTGTCAAGATATGTATTATATATATTACCATGTTTCATAGTTAAGATCAGTTTGAGCCAGTCAATTCTAACAAGAAAATATTTGACATTACCCTCTCTAAATCAAAAGACATGAATCTCCTTGAATTTCAGCTTTGCTCCCAGCAGGCCACCATACTGCATTTGTGAGTCATGATTTTAGAATCTGAACTCTTAGGTATTAATCTTATCAATTACTTATTGCATAGGCTAGATGTTAGCTAAAACTTCCCAGAGGGAATCACAGAAACAAACCAGAAAACTGTCTCTATATGTTAGGAATGTATCATTGTCGTTTTTCATTTATTGTCTCTTAACCCATGAGTAACATCATTGTCAATTTTCATTTCTGAAATATTCTTCAGACTACAGATTTTACATGTAAACACAGACCACAGTACTGTCTTCTTACAGTCTGAAACACTGGGGAAAATTACAGCGATGTTGTCAGGGACAATAGAACACATCAAAACAACCAACTCTCAAATGGATTAAACTGTTTATGCTAGGTTTCATGTAATACCGTGCTTATCCTAGCTTTGAGACAAAATTTTGAGGTTTGTATATGTCAAAGGGAAGCTATAAGAATATAAAAGCTTTGAATTTGTGCTTAAAATAATTCTGCCATGGGATTCTTCAAAGATAGGATGAGTATGCAATCAGATTCACCCATATCTGTCAGTGAGACAATCCTGCAGTAGAAATCTCGACTGGTGGATATTAGGGTAAGTGAAGATTTCCTTTCATGTTCTGGCCACCTAGGCCTGAATAATCAAACAGAAACTGTATTAATTACAACAATGTTCAGCCAATGGCTTTGGTGAATTTTTAGCTACCTCTAATATCTTAAATTAACCCATTTCTATACATCTGTGTATTGCCAACATGCTGTTATTTAACAGTAAGGATCTAGAATCTTTCTCCTTGGAGTACTACTTGGTGAATGCCTGACTCCACCTTCTTTTTTCTCTGCATTCAGTTTAGTTTTCCCTCCTACATATATTCTGCCCTTCCATAGGGTAAAGTGTTTTTTGTAACTAAGCCATGGTAATAAAACATATTTGCTGCCTATAGAGGGGAATCCCACACCATCTCCCATTTTGTCTAAAAAAAGAAAGTTTTAATTTTTACTTAGTAAAATTATATATAGCAAACCAGACATCAAGTGAGAATTAGAGTTACCATATTTTTGTGAGTTAAAGTTTCGTATTTAATTTAACTATTATCATAACTAAGGAAAACTATAGTTTTAACCATATGTCTTCAACTCAATCAAAGACCACAGAAAGATATATTACCTAAGTAAACACAAAGTACATTGTATGCCACTTCCAAAACATGAGAATTGACAGAAACGTCTCGCTGCCTGGAGAGCAACTGAACGTTCTTCTGTAGCATAGGGCTTCCTTCTTCAGCCTTCATGCCCACAGCTTCTGGCCACTTTTCTATTAATCAGAGAATTTGAAATAATGATTCACCTGTATTGATAGTTTATGAGTCGCTTTCTTCTGTGTCCTGCAGAATGTCTGACATACCCTCTTATGAAGCAAGAACTCTGAAGGACTATTTCACTTTCTTTTGACAAGTTTAGCAGTCATTTTTCTGTGAGTCTTGCATGTCCCATTTATAAAATATACCATCAAGCTGTTCATACAAAAGCAGTTTCTTGATCACATGGCGAGTAAACTTCATAAGGAGTCTTTTTGATGGTCATCATACTCATAAAGTAATTAATCCATAATTTTAGTTACACATTACATTTTTAAATGAACTGTATAAGCATAGTAACTTAAAAAAGAGCAGAAATATACATATAACAAAATTGACATTAAATTTGTATAAGTAAACCAAAGTCCATGCCAATGTAAAGTATTCATTTCTATATCACATTCCCCTTACGTTTTAAGGAATTGACTGTGACTATTAATCATTTATAAACAATTCCTTTTAAATTTATATATATATATATATGTATATATATATATATATATGTATGTCTAAACAATTGTTTTGAGAATTAGAATGTATTTTTATCTAAAATGCTTCTTACTTTTTGTTGAATGTAGTACTTTTAGGGTTCATGAAGACCTTTTGGGGGTTCTTGACCCAACAAACAACATTCGTCTGGAAGGAACCCACAGGTTCTCATCTTCTGTGGAAACAAAAGTTGAACCTCTTTTCCAAGCAACATATCCTTAGCCTCAAATTTTGAAGTAATGATAGCATTATATTGGTTTAGCTGAGCAACCCCAGAATCAAATGTCTCTCTGTAGTAAAAAAAAATTCAAAACCCAAAAATATGCATAATTCAGACTCTCTGCATGTATTCTGTATTTTTGTGGTTATTGTCTATGCTATTAATATTTAATATTTATTTTATTACCTTTACTCCTTTAATCTATGATTGTCTATACTCATTTATATTACTCTTGCTGTCTGAAGACTGTTTTATTTTTAAAACTATTTTTTTTCATAACTGTATATGCTTTTTTTAATCTCTTTTCCAATCCTATGTACATTTTGTAAACACTCTCTGTCTTGTTTAGAAGTCATTTATGTCTGAATCTGTCCTATTGTGTATCTGAAATGCTTTTCTGACCAGGAATATTTTTTAAACTGTTAACCAATATGGTTCCAGCTGCCCAGGATGCTGGCATCGCCTCTCTTGGATTTTCAATGTGGTGTTGGTGCATTTACTGCCTGCTCTTGGACCACTGGGTGACAGCTGTGCTCATACCTCAACTCTGGGGAGCACCATGCGACAAATAAATTCTTTAGTCTGACTGAAACCTAAATCTGTCATGCAGCATGTCCTGTGGCCTGGAAATATTTCTGCGTATAGTGTTTGGAATCTGTCATGTCTCTTGTCTATGCATGCCTACCTACCAGATATGGCTGGTTGCTCAGGCAGGGAGCACTGAGGTGCTTTCAGCTACTTTCCTCCTAACTGTGAGTGGGCATACAAGGACCCAGACACAATGTGGGTGTGGGCTAAGCAGGTTAGCCCCAATCACTGTCATGGCATTATGTAAATGGAGATTGCCTATTGCATCCTGGCCACCCAGACCTAAATAATCCAAGAGAAACTATATTAATTACAATGTTTGGCCAATGGCTTAAATGTATTTCTGTCTAACACATCATAACTTGTTTCTCTGAATCTATGTATCACAACAAGGCTGTGAACTATCGATAATGTTCCATCATTTTTCTCATTCAGCAGCTACATGACATCTGTCTAACTCCACTTTCTTTTTCCCTGCATTCAGTTTATCTTTTTTTGTCTAACTATATTATACACTGACATTAGCCAAATCAGCATCTTTATTAACCAATGGCAATAAAACATATTTATAGAATTCAGAGGGGGAATTCCACATCATTTTAAAGTCTACAAATTGCTTTTTACAAAGTTTAATTAATCTGAGGAAACAATCACTGTATTCTGTAGGAGAGCAACAAGTGAGAAAAGTCTTTGCACATGATTGAGAGTGCCCTAATCATCTTATCTTGGTAGATTCCTAATCCCAGCGAAGGAGTGAGGCTACTCCCTCTGCAAACATTAGATAAGAGCCTGAATTTTCCATGCTGGCTTTCTCCTGCAATGAGATGATGTTCACTGAAACATAACTTTAATTTTCTGCACATTCAGATTCATTTTTATTATTTCTGTGAGAAGAATTCCATGTCCATGACAAAAGTGTCCTGAATAAACATTATGGAATTTATCATCAGTGATCTAAGCTCAGTAGTGACAGTAAAGCAGAGACAGGATTAGAAGAAGTCTGGGGCATTTTGAAATACCTGTACCTCCAAGATTCCTTCCATACTTTCCTAAAATTCTTTATAATTAAATGCAGAAACAGATAAATTCAGTTCTACCTGGCATCCCCTGCATCAGCCTGTCTTACATAACCAGAATCCCATTCTCTCTTTCACTTACTTCCAAGGATACATAATTTCCTTAGAAAGAACACACAATTATTTTTTATTTCGCCTTTCAGAAGATCCTACCAAATAACTTAATTAAGTTACTGGAAACAAGAACCATGTTCTGTTTTCATACATGAAATAACTAGGAGAAAGGTGAGAGTTTTGAAAAAATTCTAGTCACAAAAAGAACAGTTAAGCATGGCTTCTTTGTATCAGCATTTTCTCACATGGCCTCTGCTTGCTAGAGGAAAGCATGTCTCAATTAAGAGAGGCTTCCTGATTCACCTTTAGCTGAAAAAACCTTGCAGGTCTTTTAAAAGGCCCTGCTACCAACATTTAAATGTTGTTTATGAATAGCTGACAGCATGCTTCTTGGTAGTTTCAGAGACCTTGACACTCCATAGAGTTGCTGCATTAAACAAGGCAACTGGAAGTACCTCTGCCATGAATTTAGAGTCACAGAATGGTAAGTAATAAGGTGGATCTAGTCATCAAGCCACGACTTTAATCCTGTCTGTATTGTTGAGCATGTTAAAGACTCTTGTGGTCAGAAAGAGAGAGATATACAGTAAAGGTAGATTAAGATAAAGAGAACCTCTAAATGGTTTACAGTGTGTTTAAAAATATATATAGGCTTGAGAAAGGAAAGAAAAAGGATAGAGTGCTTAAAAAAGAAAGTGAGCAGATGGGTGTGGTGGCATACACATTATATCCCAGCACTTGGAAGTCAAAGGCAGGCAGATCTCTGTGAGTTCAAGGACAGTTTGGTCTATAGAGCAAGTTCCAGGATAGCCAAAGATACACAGAGAAACCCTCTCTCAAATAGTCAAAAATTAAAAATAAAAATAAAAGAAACAGAGTTTAAAATAAAGCCATGTAAAGATGAAAAATACACAGATAATCTGGATAATGTATGCTATTGTGTTGTCTTTGAGATGTTTGACTGCTGAAGAGGGAGCAACAGCTGATAAAAGAGATTTGATTATAAATGCTGCTGGATTAATCCAACATATTTATTTTGAAAATACATTGACTTCAAAATTTAAGTCAAAAGTTATCTTACTTTGGAGAAGAGATTTTCCTTTTTATTCCACAGTAAATGAGAGGCTGTGAATCATTCTGGGTTAAGACAAAAAGGATTTGACCAAGGAAGACTCCCTGAAAAGTCTCTAATAGGAGCAGTTGGCACAGATGGTCCAACATTTCAGATGATGTCTATTGGAGTTTCCTCTGAGTTCTATATCCAGAACAGTCTCAAGTCTGCTGGCTGAGATGATCAAGCCTCCCAGAATATTCCAGTCAGGACTTGACCATAATCCTAAATTTTCTTTAGGTACTCATAAGATTATCAGTGTCCCCAATCAGCAGGAAGTAGCCTAGAAAACTAAGTCCATAGTCTCATAAATGGATTATGGATTTTTATCTTTGTTTAGAGTGTTTGTTAAAAGTTGTTATGGATAACAATCAGGAGAAAAGATAAACAAAGGAAATCAGATTCAGAGTTCTATTTGTTGGCAGAGGTTTCTGTCCTTCCCAGTCTTATTGCAGTTGTTCAGTTCTAAAGCAACACACAGAGGCTACCATTAATTATAAACTGATTACCCTATTAGCTCTGGCTTTTTATTAACTAACCGTAACATCTTAAATTACCCCATAATTGTTGTCTGTGCCAGCCATGTGGCTTGGTACATTTTAACTGTGAGGCAATCTCATCTTGCATGATCTGCATCTGGGTGATGACTGCAGACTGAGACTTTCGTCTTCCCACAATTCTCCTATTTAGGTTGCCCTGCCTATTCTTCCTGCCTGGTTACTGGCTAATCAACATTTTATTAAACCAGTACAAGTAATACATCTTTACTGGTTATGAGACCATTGTCCCACAGCATGAAGACACATTCAGTTCTCTCTGATATCACCTGCACCAAACTGTCTTACATTAACCAGAGTCTACCTTTCTCTTTCATTTACCTCCAAGGTTGCATAATTTCCTTAGATAGAATACACACACATTTAATATTATTTATTTTGTCTTTCAAAAGATCCAACCAACAAATAACTTAATCAAATTCTTGGAAACAAGAACCGTGTTCTATTTTCATACATGAAGTAACCAGAAATGTCAGATAAAGACTGTGAGTTTAGGATTTCACCCAAAAGATTACATACCAGGTATGCATGAGAACTACATGAGAACTAGGGATTTTAATTTGGATTACTATTGCTATTATAAAATAATATGAGCACAAAACTTGGGGAGGAAAGTGTTTATTTTACTTACACTTCTACATCTCTTTTCATCATAACAGAAAGTTAGACAGGTGATGTGGGACAAGGTTCTTGTACACTGTAAAAATTTGTCAGTCATATTGGTTAAATAAAACACTGATTGGCCAGTAGCCAGGCAGGAAATATAGGTGGTTCACCAAGACTAGGGGAGTTCTTAGAAGATTAAAGTCAGACACAAAAACCAGCATGTTGCAGAGGAAGTAAGATGAGAATGCTTTGCTGAGAAAAGCTACTAAGCCATGTAGTTAAACATACACAAGAATCATTGTTTAAATTGTAAAAACTATTTAATAAGAAGCCTGAGCTAATATGCAAAACTATTTATAATTAATATAAACATCTGTGTGTTTATTTGGGGCCGAATGGGTACAAGAACAGGTGAGACAGAGACTTCTCTCTGCGGACAGGAAATCAAGGAGGGTAGATACCAGGAGACAGGAGCTGTTGTCAGAACATCAGCACAGAATTTTGGAACTGTGATCCAAACATATGTACTCTACAAGGACACTTTGAATCCATAGAGAAAGATGTGAGGCTGCAGGGATACAACACAGTGATTCTGGCCACTGTAGTTCTTGATGTTGAAGATAGTTGCCATGGCTGACAATATTTTGAATCTGATCCAATAAAGGCCATGTTGAATTTAATGGTATAATGTGGCAGCACATGATCTCAGAATATGTCCCAATCAGGAGGCTCCTTCCACATTAGATACAAGTTTGTACAATATGCTGGGGATCACTGGGCATGTACAGGCCACAAAATAGCAATAAAATATTCTCAGTTTAGTTTGTCACTCACCAGTGCTAAAACCAACTGCACAAACTCTTCAAATGTTTGCTTTGACCAAGTATATTCTTTTCATACACTCTTGTGATATGACACCATGTTGATGCTTACACTCTGCAAAAGAATAATGTAAATTTGAGCCTGATTGAACTGACATGATCAGTAATAAGCAGCAGTGAGGTAAAATTTTGTAATTTATGTGAGGTTAACACACATTTTGAGACCTCTTTGGCCACGGACTGAGTAAAACTGGACAGAGACAAGACAGCCAGATAGGTCCTCTAATGACAGCCTGTGTCTTGTGGACAACTAAGTCTGAATATGAAACCTTTCTTGGAAACCAAGGATTTATTATCATTTGACTTTTCTCTTCATTTCCTTTAGTATTTCAATTGTCTACCTTGTCCTCACAGCTTATGGAGTCTTCTTCCCATGCATTTCTTTTTAAGAACGCATGTCTACTTTTCAAATGTACACAAATTGTAGGATATTTGGTGTTTGGCTCCCAGAAGACATCTGCGATTGAGTATTTTAGAGTCAGATAAGCAAGGCAAGTTGGATATTGGGAAGAAATCACAGATATTATCAGTCTTGGGTATAAGCATATCTGAATCACAGTTTCCAGTTATCTAGAAATTCACTTATCTAGATGCATCTGTGAAGCTGTTGTGGGCACAATATGAGAGTCTCTGCTCCTTCTCAGGAACATTGTCCTCACATATGTGTATGGACCTGATAATGGGAGAACGGCACAAAGAAGGTAGAATGACAGTGTAGAACCAACCCTGGTTCCTGCCTGCCTTTTTAATATCTCTGCCTAATGGTTGAACCTATAAATGCACAGTCCTCTCCTTGCTATTTTCTCCAGAACTCACAGGACATGAATGTGTTACAACCACAGCTACTCCATCATTACAGGCAACACAAATTTATGACATTCTGAAAAATCCAGATCATTCCCCAGGTGACATCATGTTTTGCTTTAAGAAACACAATTACGTGGCTCACAGTGCCAACCTACTCTTTGATAATGAAACTTTATATGATTTGAGCATGCTATTCAGAATACTGCTTTCTTCTGATTTGTGTAACTTGAATACATCAGAGCCCTAGATTAATAACTTCAGTTCAGAATTAGTCAGAGAAATTATATACCATAATTTTTGGACAACAGTGTAAGTAAGGCTCTTAGAAACTTGAAGTAATCAAAACTCATTGCACCCATTAAATTCTTCTGAAACTCCACAAGCTGAACCTTAACACATAAACAGTAAAGAAGCAAAGAAATGGCATGCTATGTAAGAGTGAGTTAAGATCGATTTTAAACTAACTGAAGCTCAGTGAGTGTCAACAGATATATTGAGCTCACAATCTCAGTGGGAAAGCTTCACATATTTTATTACCAGAAATACAGTTGACTCAAGACTAGGTCTGTTTCCCATTGTCTGTGTGGCAATGACGTACAGACTGAAGGTCATCTACGTTCATGGTTCACTGACATTGACTGGCTTCCTTGTTGTCTCTGATATTAAAAAACACAGTTCTCTAACTAGGGAATATTACTGAGACTCAGGCCATAGTCTAGGATTACACTATCTCAAGATTTCTTTGTTTCTTCACAGTCTGATTCTGGCCCCCATATGATATCATCTGCCCTGTGTGATGATCTATATTTTGTTCAATTCAGAGTATATCCTGAATTTATAAACACCTAAAATGTTATGTGGAGATAGCTCCATGATTCATGTTTTAACCACATAAGTAGAACAAACTTTGTTTAGTTATCCAGAACTAAACAATAAAAGTAGATGTGCTATTCAACCAGTGAGCCAATCTCTGAGATGTGTAGACAGTATGATCATTGAGACTAACTGGCCATACAGTCTACGCAATTGGGGAAATCCTTTTCCAGTGATGGAACCTATTTTAAAATTATCATATAGACTTATAGAGGAAACCATCTCATGTCAACTAGTACACAAACACAAAGATAAAGAGACACAGGGAAAGATAGGGATAGACATACAGGCAGAGACAGAGAGACAGATAGAAACAGTATAATAAATAATAAATACATAGACAGATACCTCAACAGAAAACTGAAATTTGAATAAATCAACCTTTGGAAACTTCAAAGATTAATACACAGTCTAGAGAGAATCCCTGAATGTGATATATTTACGCAGCCCAAACACAGAGGGGTCTAGCCCTGTATTCCCAGAGCTCTCTGTGTTCTCAGAACTCTCTTGTTCTCCTAATTCCCTGCATGGAGGTTTGATTATGAGCTCACAGTTGCATCTACCTATTGTGTCTCTTGCACAGTTATATGTGAGTGTGTTCTCAGAGCACAGAATGCACTTTTCCAGGTACAGAGTGTTCTATGCATTGTTGTTAGGCATGACAAATGGTTCCTTTAGATCAGCAGCATAGTATATTATACCTTCTACCACTGTTAATGCATGTGACCCACTCTAGTTCCTTCCCTGGAACCTGGCAGACACAATGAATTCTATAGCTACTGATTGTTAATACATAACTTTTTTTTCCTATGGAAACAAAGATGTGACCTCTTCCCAAAAATGTTGCCTTGATACAATCACTTCTACCCAAATGCATTTGTCAAGATAAAAGATCCAATCCAAATTGAAGGGAGGAAGATGTTTGCTTAAGATGCAACACCTCTCATTCATGTGATATCTAATCAATATGTTATCCTTTGGATTCACATCTCAGACAAGTGATAAAAATAAAGTTTTCTTGACAAGATAATTTAAATCTTTGTCTTGGATGTCACTAAAAGTAAGCCATTTTATACTACACAAGAACTCTTCAAGCAAGTTCTTTTTTTTCTTTCTTTTTGTTTCTATTATTATTTATAAAAGTTTCTTAATTTATAAAAACTGCCCCTCCTCCCAACACCCTCCCAATCCCCCCACTCCGTCTCCTCCTCCCTCTCCATCCCTAAGAGCAGTCAGGGTTTCCTGCCCTGTGGGAAGTTCAAGGTCCTCCCCCCTCCTTCCAGATCCAGGAAGGTGAGCATCCAAACAGACTGGATCCCAAAAATCCAGTATATGCAGAGGAAACAAGTCCCAGTGTCATAGTCAACAGCTTTTCAGAAAGACCCCATGCCTGCTACATTCAGAGAATCCGGCCACATTCAGAGAGTCTGGTTGGATCATGTGCTCGTTCAGTCCCAGTCCAACGGGCCTTGGTGAATTCTCATTAGATCAGTCCCCTTGTATCAGTGGGTGAACGCACTCTTCATGGTCCTGCCTTTCTTGTTCATGCTCTCCCTCCTTCTGCTCCTCATTTAGACCTTGGGGGTTCAGTCCAGTGCTCCAGTGTGGGTCTCTGTCTCAATCTCCATCCATCAACGGGTGAAGGTTCCCTCTGGTCTTGCCTTCTTTGCTCACATTCTCTTTCCTTCTGCTTCACGTTTGGACCTAGCGAGTTAAGTCCAGTGTTCCAATGTGGGTCTCTGTCCCAATCTCCATCCATAGCCAGATGAAGGTTCTATGGTGATAAGCCAAATATTCATCAGTATGGTTATGGGCCAAGGCCAGTTCAGGCACCCTCTCCTCTCTCCAGAGAACAATCTGAGTATCTCTCCTTGGACCTGGGATCCCCTTTATAATCAAGTCTCTTGTAAACCCTAAAATGACTCCCTTAGTTGAGATATATACTTCCCTGATCCCATATACAACCTTCCTCCCTCCCCCCATCCCAATCCCCCGAGCTTTCCCCCTACTTCCTTGTCTCTAACCCTCTCCACTTCCAACCACCCCCTCCACCCCCCCACATGCACCCGAGGTTGCCTGGCACTCTTGTCTACTTCCAATCTCCAGGAGGATAAGTATATGATTTTCTTCAGGTTCACCTTCTTATTTAGCTTCTTTAGGATCTCGAATAATAGGCTCAAAGACCTTTCATTATGGCTAGAATCCACTTATGAGTGAATACATACCATATTCCTCTTTTTGGGTCTGGGATACCTCACTCAGTAAACCGTTTTCTATGTCCATCCATTTGCATGCAAAATTCAAGATGTCATTGTTTTTTTACCGCTGTATAAAACTCTAATGTATGTTCCACACCATTTTTAACCATTCTTCTATTGAGGGGCACCTAGGTTGTTTCCAGGTTCTGGCTATTACAAATAATGCTACTATGAACATAGTTGAACAAATGCTTTTGTGGTATGATAGGGCATCTCTTGGGTATAGTCCCAAGAGTGGAATTGTTGGGTCTTGAGGGAGTTTGGCTCCCAGTTTCCTGAGAAACTGCCACACTGATTTCCACAGTGGCTGCACAAGTTTGCATTCCCACCAACAATGGATGAGAGTTCCCCTCTCTCCACATCCTCTCCAGCATAGGCTATCATTGGTGTTTTTATCTTTAGCTAATCTGACCGGTGAAAAATGGCATCTCATAGTTGTTTTGATTTGCATTTCCCTGATTACTAAGGATGTTGAGCATGACCTTAAGTGTCTTTTGGCCATTCGGAGTTCTTCTCTTAAGAATTCTCTGTTCAGATCAGCACCCCATTTTGAATTGGGTTAACTAGAGTTTTATTACCTAGTTTCTTGAATTCTTTGTATATTTTGGAGATCTGGCCTTTGTCTGATGAGGGGTTGGTGAAGATATTCTTTCAGTCAGAAGGCAGCCTTTTTGTCTTACTGACAGTGTCCTTTGCTTTACAGAAGCTTCCCAGTTTCAGGAGGTCCCATTTATTCATTGATTCTCTTATTGTCTCTGCTACTGGGGTTCTATGTAGGAAGTGGTCTCCTGTGCCTATGTCTTGTAGACTACTTCCCACTTTCTCTTCTATCTGATTCAAAGTGGTCAGATTAATTTTGAAGTCTTTAATCCATTTGGACATGATATTTGTGCATGGTGATACATATGGATCTACTTTCATTCTTCTACAGGTTGACATCCACTTATGCCAGCACCATTTGTTAAAGATGCTTTCCTTCTTCCATTGCATACCTTTAGCTCCCCTGTTGAAAATCAAGTGTTCATAGGTTTGTGGGTTAATATCTGGGTCTTCTATTCGATTCCATAGTTCGACTTTTCTGTTCTTATGCCAGTACCCAGCTGTTTTCAATACTGTAGCTGTGTAATAGAGTTTGATGTCAGGGATGGTTATACCTCCAGAAGTTCCTTTATTATATAAGATTGTTTTGGCAGTCCTGGGTTTTTTGTTTTTCCATATAAAATTGATTATTATTCTCTCAAGGTCTGTGAAGAAGTTTGATGGGATTTTGATGGGGATTTCATTGAATCTATAGATTGCTTTTGGTAGAATTGCCATTTTTACTATGTTGATCCTCCCAATCCAAGGGCAGAGGAGATCTTTTCATTTTCTGGCACCCTCCTCAATTTCTTTCTTCAAAGACTTAAAGTTCTTGTCAATTAGGTCTTTCACTTCCTTGGTCAGAGTTATCCCAAGATATTTTATGCTATTTGTGCCTATAGTGAAAGGTGAAGTTTCTCTGATTTCCCTCCCTGCTTCTTTATCCTTTGTGTATAGGAGGGCAACTGATTTTTTGAAGTTGAACTTGTATCCTGCCACATTACTAAATGTGTTTATCAGCTGTAGGAGTTTTTTGGTAGAGTTTTTGGGGTCGCTCATGTATACTATCATATCGTCTGCAAATAACGAGAGTTTAACTTCTTCCTTTCCAATTCGAATCCCATTGATCCCCTTATGTTGTCGTATTGCTATTGTTAGAAATTCAAGAACTATATTGAAGAGGTATGGGAAGAGTGGACAGCCTTGTCGTGTTCTTGATTTCAATGGAATAGATTTGAGTTTCTCTCCATTCAGTTTGATGTTAACTGTCGGCTTGCTTTAAATAGCTTTTATTATATTTAGGTCTGATCCTTGTATCCTCAATCTCTTCAACACCTTTGTCATGAAGGGATGTAGAATTTTGTCAAATGGTTTTTCAGCATCTAATGAACTGATCACATGGTTTTTTCTTCCAGTTTATTTATATGATGGATTACATTGATAGATTTGCGTATGTTGAACCAACCCTGCATCTCTGGGATGAAGCCTACTTGATCATAATGGATAATTTTCCTAATGTGTTCTCGGAGTTGGTTTGCCAGTATTTTATTGAGAATTTTTGCGTCGATGTTCATGAGTCAGATTGGCCTGTAATTCTCTTTTTTGGTTGTGTCTTTATGTGGTTTTGGTATCAGGATAACTGTAGCTTCATAAAAAGAGTTTGGCAATGACTCTTCTCTTTCTATATTGTGAAATACCTTAAGGTGTATAGTTATCAGCTCTTCTTGGAAGTTCTGGTAGAATTCTGCATTGAAACCATCTGACCCTGTGCTTTTTTTTCAGGAGGTTTTTGATAACAGCTTCTAATTCTTTGCGACTCACAGGTCTATTTAGATTGTTCACCTGGTCTTGATTTAACTTTGGTAAATGATATTTATCTAAGAACCAATCCATTTCTTGTACATTTTCCAACTTTGTGGAATATAAACTTTCATAGTAAGATCTGATGATTCTCTGAATTTCCTCTGTGTCTGTTGTTATGACCCCCTCTTCATTTCTGATCTCATTAATTTGAGTGTTCTCTCTCTGCCATTTGATTAGTTTGGCTCGGGGTTTGTCGATCTTGTTGATTTTCTCCAAGAACCAACTTTTTGTTTCGTTGATTCTTTGGATTGTTTTCTGTGTGTCTATTTTGTTGATTTCAGCCCTCAGTTTGATTATTTTCAGTCTTCTAATCCTCCTGGGTGAGTCTGCTTCTTTTTTTTCAGAGCTTTCAGGTGTGCTGTTAAGTCTCCAATTTGTGCTTTCTCCGTTTTCTTTAATTGGGCACTTAGTGCTATGAACTTTCATCTTAGCACTGCTTTCATTGTGTACCATAGGTTTGAGTATGTTGTGTCTTTATTTTCATTAAATTCAAGGAAGACTTTGATTTCTTTGCGATTTTCCTTCTATTACTTTCTGTAAGGCTGGATTTGTGGCTATGAATTGTTTAAATTTATTTTTATCTAGGAATATTTTGTTTTCTCCGTTGATAGTGAACGATAGCTTGGCTGGGTATAGTAGTCTGTGTTTGCATCCATGGTCTCTTAGTTTCTGCAGTACCTCTATCCAGGACCTTATGGCTTTCATGGTTTCTATAGAGAAGTCCAGTGTGAGCCTTATAGGCTTACCTTTATAAGTTACTTGACCCTTTTCCTTTGCAGCTCTTAATATTCTTTCTTTAATCTGTATGTTTTGTGTTTTGATTATTATATGGCAAGGGGATTTTTTTTGATCCAGTCTATTTGGTGTTCTGTATGCTTCTTGAACCTTCATAGGAATATCGTTCTTTATGTTGGGAAAATTTTCATCTATAATTTTGTTGAATATATTTTCTGGGCCTTTGATCTGCAGTTCTTCTCCTTCTTCATTCCCTATTATTCTTAGATTTGGTTTTTTTATTGTGTCCCAGATTTCTTGAATGTTTTGTGAAGAGAATTTGTTGGGTTTGCCATTTTCTTTGATCAGAGCGTTTATTTTCTCTATGATATCTTCAGAATCTGAGATTCGTTCTTCTATCTCTTGTATTCTATTGGTTATGCTTGATTCTGTAGTCTCCGTTCGTTTACCTAGGTTTTCCATATCCAGTCCATTCTCGGTTTGTGTTTTCTTCATTGCCTCCATTTAGGTTTTCAATTCATGAACTGTTTTCTTTACCTGTTTGATTGTTTTTTCTTGGTTTCCCAGTGTATCATTCACGGATTTACTCATTTCTTCAAACTTTTTGTTATACTTCTTATCCATTTCTATACTCATTTCTTCATACTTTTTGTTATATTTCTCATCCAATTCTTTAAGGGAGTTATTCATATCCTGTTTAGGGGACTCTATTGTTTTCTTAATGGCACTTTTTTCCACTTCTGGATTAAGTTGTTCAAGTCCTTCTATTGTAGGGTCATTGGATCTGGTGTTTTCATGTTGTTTTTCAGATTGTTGGAGGAGGTCTTGGCGTCTGCCCATCTCTTCCTTCAAATGCTCTCTATTGGATCTTCTGGTTCCAGTTCAGGTTCCCATGTTAAGCAGGGACATCACTGACAGAAGGCCTACCTTTCCTCAGGCAGGCTATTGAAACACAGGCACTCCCTCCTTCCGGCTTATGCCTACATCCCAATCCCAGAGCACAAGGCAGCTGAGCTGGGGAAATTTTATGGCCCCAGGGTGAAGGGAGAAATATAGGAAGATGTACCTGGATGGAAACTGGGATGGCAGGCGGGAGAGCTTAGCAGGGTGGAGCCACCACTGCAGGTTGACCTGGGAGTCTAGGGGGTCAGGGAAAGTCTGACCTCTTCCTCGCTGGGCTCCTGCTGTGGGCCAGAAGCAAATTCACCCCTCCGATGGCTGTCTGCTAGAAGTCAATCTTCAAGAAAGTTTTAAGAAAATATTTTATTTTTGGTAAATCATAGGTTTTTTCTCTATGAATAATACAGTAAAATGGATGTTGGATAGAACAGTGTTTGTGGAACTCAAGAAAGCATACTGGGTCCTCAAGATTTGCAGGTGGTTATGAGCTGCCATTGTAGTTTTTAGAAACTGGAACTGAACCTCTATAAGAACAGTATGAGCTCTGAACCACTGAGGTGTTTCTCCAGTACCTGAATGAGCAATCAATGTCTTTCCTGTCATGTTTTTCTCCAGTTCTGTTCACAAAGTCCTAAATATAACATTGAGCTGTGTGAAATTGAAGGATATTGTTTGAATGAAAGCCAGACACCAAGTGGACAAAAGGACTTATTATCAAGAGGAACATGAAAAAACTGACTTCAGTTGACCATGGCTTGCACACTGTAGATTGATACGTTTAAACAGTTATATTGGGAGGAATATTCTAACAATGAACTGTATGAATATGGACCACAATTAATAGGATAATATGCTCTTCATATATGGAGTGAGATGATCTTCTGAGGTATCTCCCCAAAACAATAACTGTACAGTCATTCAATAGTGGACATAGTGGACACATATGCGAGAAAATAATGTTAGACAGAGTAAATAAAGTTTCAAGCAACATACAGTAGTGTAGGACCATTACTGTAAAGGAGTTTGAGTGAAATGCAAAGAATTCATGCAAATAACTATTTTTATAAATTATGTGTAGATTTTTCTGTAAATAGGTCTTATACAAATAACTGAAGTATCTCACTAGGTCCCTATTGGTACAGAAGAAGGTCCCAAAATAAGTTAATGTGCCTGGTTCAGACAGAGCAGACATGAAATGTTACTCCTGTGCTCACTTTTGTTTGTGGATAAATGCCATACTCAAAATATTGAAGTGAAAATCATAGGTATGTGATAACTACAACCACAATGAATTGTGTAGGTGATGTCTTTGTGAGATTTGACACCTCAGGCTTCACTTATAGTGAGTCCAGCAGTAAGAGACAGTATAACAGTAGTATATGGAAATAGTCATTGAAATGCAATAATCTATTTTAATTGAAAATGTCATTTTCTTTGGTTCCTCACATAGGAATAAGGATGTTGGGCATGCATTCTAGCATTTGAAATTCTTTGCATTTTGCTCATACTCCTTTACAGTAACATAACAGAACCATGTTCCCTTTTACAAGGCACAGGTCCCATTTCTCTCCATCCTCATAGTACTGTGATTTCATTCTTCATTTTAGAAAATATGTCTTGAATTATTGGATACAGGTAACATTTGCCTTTAATTTTCATTTTTATGTTGATTAAAGATGCTTGTTCTCTGCAACCTACTCTGCCCACATGCATTGGCCAAGATGAAAGAACCAGAGGAGAGGATGGCATGTAGGAAAATGTCTGTTAATGAGAGTATTAGAGCTATGTGCTAGTCTTAGATTCAAATTTCAGACAAGTGATAGAAATGAGTTATATTTGAGAAGTAAAATGAGACTGATCTCTTGGATGAGACAAAAATGTTATGAGTTAAAGGTCCTAACATTTTACAAATAGTGGTATATCAAAATCAATATTCATTAATCCACATGAGAAATACTTTTTGATATTTTCTATATGTATCAAAGCCTCATATAAACTATGGAGCATTCACATTGGGTTAACCCTCAGCAGTTAAAGAGAAAATGAAATAATTTGGGGGGGTCTTGTTTTGTTTTTACTTTTATTTTTTATTTTTAAAAATAAACTGAATGGAGATGGCCCCTTTAGTGTATGAGTATTGTCATTAGATTCAAAGACAAAGATAATACCAAGATTCTTAAAAAAATGCTGCAGGGTTGGTGCTTCCCCTGATGGCTGTTCACATTGATTTGCTGCATCAATTCATTGACTTTGGCATTTGTACTCTTCCTGAACAACAGGGGAAGAAAATTCAGTGTCCAGGCCAAACTCCCAAATGATAAATGGTGAGTTGCGATGGATAACAGCACTTAAAAGTAGTAACAGCTGGATTCGAGTTTTTAAAATTAGGACTGTGTTATTAATGGGGGGATTGGGATGCTGTGAGTCTGTGAGGGAAATTAAACACGTATCTTAAATGATGGGGCTTATGTTCTATCTTGGGATGGTGGCAGCCCGGTGGATGTGAGGTGGGAATCTGGCCCTTAGCTGATGATTTTTGCTCCACTGAACCTCAGCTCTCGAAAATGAAATATTTTGTTTTTAATTATGTGTACATGTTTCTGTGTGAGTAGTCTAGTGAGCATGGAAAAAATAGAGACTATGGGTTCTCTAGACTTAAGGTAGTTATGACTTAAACACTCTGTTTGACAGGAATTGAAAATGTTTCCCTACAAGAACAGTATGCTATCTGAACCTCTGAGCTGTATTTTGAATGTGCAGATGAGCAGTAGCAACCTTCCCTTTTATGTTTGCTGCAGCTAAGTTCTCAATAGTTAAAATATCAAACCAATCTGTATGAACATGGGGGGCCTTGTGTCAGTAACAGCCAGGCATCAAGAGCACAAGATCACCACTTACCCTGTGCAACCTAATAAGCTCATCTTAGGAAAAGCTAAATTAGGGAAGTCTGATCATGGTTTGGACAGTGTAGAGTGAGACGATTAATGAGTTAGTTGGGAAAGATTATCCCAAATAATGAGTTATATGGAAGTTTATCAAAGTTAATAAGAATACATCCTGTTTTCATATATGGAGAAAATCAGTTTTAAAGCTAGACAGACCCCTAAACAATAACTGTTCATTTAGCCTGAGGAACTACTGCTTATAAGTCTGATGGGAAAGCTAATTTTTACCAAGATGCAAATGCATGAAATGGGATCTATCAAAAGCAATAATCAATTCTATCCTTTTATGGGACCTTCTTGGTGTAGAAGAAAACTATGGGTATTTCAGTTTGCAGGGTGTTGTGAGAAAATGACTTTAAATTAGGAAAGTTGTGGTTTCTCTATCACAGGTACAAAAAGAAAGAGGACAAATTCCAGCTCTTTTAAAGTTCTCTAGCTTATAACTGAGCCTAACATCCAACAAGTGTCATAACTGCCGACTCCTTTAAAATATCTGTATATATAAGAAAATGGGTCGTTATGTATGTATGTATGTGTGTGCATGTAAAAGATGTAAAGTTATATGTTATTCTGTCTAATAACCAGAAGCAGATTGTTAGCTTCCACGGTTCATAAGAAAAGTGATTTGTTACAGTATTTGAACAAAAAGAAAGTTTATTAGACAATGACAGTGAAGAGATACCTCTAGAGAATTTTTTTTGTCTTCTTTGTGTTTGGAAGAGGAAAACACAGATTCTAATTTTGAAAGATATTCTCATGCAGCATAATTTAGAACTTCATCTATTATTAAGCAACCACATAATGGTCTTGGGAGATCCTGTTGGTCCCCAATGCCCCCTGCTGGTCGTGAGCGTCTCCATATGGAGGTTTTTGTGCAGGCTCACACTGAAATTCTCTCACTGTGTCTATGGCACAGTAATACATGGCTGTGTCCTCAGTTTGCAGACTGTTCAGTTTTAAGAAAACTTGGCTCTTGGAGTTGTCCCTGGTGATGGTGATTCGGGACTGGAAAGCTGAATTATACTCTGTGTCTCCATAACTCCATATTGCTCCCATCCACTCCAGAATCTTTCCTGGAGTTTGGCGGACCCAGTGTACATCATTGCTCATTAACGAGAATCCAGAGACAGTGCAGGTGAGCGACAGGGTCTGTGATGGCTGCACCAGGCCAGGTCCCGATTCCTTCAGCTGTATCTGTGACAGGGCACCTAAGGACAAGCAACATCACCATCAGTCATATAACCCATAGATGCACAACCTGGGTCCCTTTCCTCAAACCCTGAAGCACTTACAGCTTGGAAATGTCACCAGGCAGAGGAGCAGCACCAGGACAGCCATGTTGTGTTGGAGGCTCTAGTCAGAAGGAGATGGGGCCTCTCACTGTGGCCTTGGATTTCATCCTGAGCTTGAGGACTGCTTTGCATTGGGGGAGGTTCCAGAGAGCATAAAAGGAAGCACAGGCAATGTTTCCAATTTCTCCTCCAGGAAATTGAGATTTGCTTTGTGTGTCTTAGAGGTGCTGGGTGCTGAACCTCAGGAACATTTCTGTGATGCTGTCTGGATTTAATTCTAGAGAAACAGGAAATATCAAGTGTCATACTGTGCAGTCTTTAGAAGCAAAACATGGAAGTGTTTACATTAATTATGTTCATATTCATTCAGTACAGGTAGAGGACAATACCAGGTTCTCACTATATTGATATGTCTCTGTAACTTCCAAGAGAGATTTAAATGGTATTGGTACTTTGGGGATCAGAAATCATGTTTAAGGAACTACTTAAAATTCTTTCTCTTGGTGTCTGTGGAGTTGTCTCACTCTTATAACTTCTCAGGAAATAACTTCTGAGGAAGAAGTTAACAAACATATCATACATTGGATTTCACATGTTTATCTATAAGAAAATCTGTGGGACTGATTTGGGTCCCATCTTATTAGGCTCAGATTTCACCTTATCACTTAGGAACATCCTACCTGGACACTGTTTTTTGCTCCACTTGATTTATGTCAGTCTATCCATGTACCTTTATATCTTTCTCCATCACTCTCTTCAGTTTGTATCCAATCACAGATTCCTAAATATGATTGTTGCTTTGGTAAGTTATGGGGAGCTCAGCTACTCATAACATTTCATAAAATTAACAGCATGCACTCAGGTTTGTGGGTTAAGTTCACTGAAGTAATAACAAGACAGAGAACATTAAGTGATGACAAGAATTGGACTGGGAAGCAGATATGAACATGGGGAACCCTGTTACTTGAGCAATAGTCAAGGCATAGATAACAAGAGTTTCTAGTGTCTTTTCCTGTGTCTTGTTAGTGCAAATCACCAAGGAAGAGAAGTGCAGAGCTAGAACTATCCCGTTCATTCAAGACTCAGGAAATGTCTGTGTAACTTGGCGTTAGAAATATCATAATTTGTGTCAATTATTTCTTTATGAATAGTCTTTTCACTTTTTACTCTGAGTTGCTGTGGCAGAAACTGCTCTTCACTTTAAGGAGACAGCCATCCTGGGAAAGCACTGATTATCATGTACAGTATGAGTTCAATGTTCCCTCTATTTTTGAATGCTTCAGCGTTATAAAAAGATTTTTTTCAGACATTATGCTTAGTATGTTTCCTCTTGGGATTGTTTGATATTTTCTTTATTTTTAAAGTAATCTGGAAAGGAGTATCTCAGAAATAATTGCATATTCCTTATAATATATTGGGGAACTAGGTTTAAATCAACTTATTCAAATATTTTTTGTTCTTAGTTACTTAAGAGATATTGTCTAATTAGGTTTCTATTTTTGTGAAAAGACACCATGACCACAACTGTTGTAAGGAAATCGTATAATTTAGGATGCTTTCCTGCAGCTCCAGAAGTTCAGACCATTCTCATCATGGCAAGAGGAATGGTATAGTACAGGAAGTCATGGTGCTGGAGGAATAGCTGAGAGTCCAACATCTTGCAAGGAACAGGAAGTCAAATGACTGACTGGGCAGCATCCTGAGCATAGAAAATATCAAAGCCTACCCTCCATATGACACATTTCCTTCAACCAGGCTGTACCCACTCCAGGAATGACACACATCTTAAAAAGTGTCACTCCTTTTGAGATTATGTGAAGCAATTACATTCAAACTTCCACAGAGAGTTTGTGTTCATATTCCATCCCCTCTTACTCAATGGGGTTCTCTTTTGCCATGATAATCTTTAGAAGAATGTCACTGGGAAAACAGCATTTGCAAAGGGAATTCATTCATGGGAAAGTTACATATTATTTATTATTATCTTCTATTTGAGAGGTGTATCCTTATTCTTAAAGGTTTATTCAGTCATTTGTTTAATTATGTAAAGTACATAGATGGATACTCACTTAATTGGCAATGTAGAATTAACAGTACCAGCCTGTCCACTTGTGTGATGGTCAAAATATTTTTACATAATATAAACTAGGGTCATCCCATATCAGAGTACTGGACTGAGCTCCCAAGGTCCAGTTGAAGAACAGACATTTGGAGAATATGAGCAAGAAAGTCAGGACCATGAAGGGTTGGTCCACCCACTGAGACAGTATACCTGAGCTAAGTAGTGCTCACCAAAGCCAGCTGAACTGGGACTGAATGAGCACGGGATCAAACTGGCCCCTAAATGTGGTTGACAACTGGGGAAGACTGAGACGCCAATGATAATGGCACTGGGATTTGTCTCTAGTTCATGTACTGGCTTTTTTGAGATCCTATTCTATTTGGATGCATACATTCCTAAGCCTGGATATGGGAGGTTGGGCGTTGGACTTTGCAAGATGTAGGATACCTTGCCTTCACTCAGGACTGGAGGGAAAATAGGGAAGGTGTATTGCAGAGCAGGAGGGAAGTGGGGAGTGTGGAAGAAGTGGAAATCTTGATTGGTATTATTTTTTTTAAAGTAATTTTATTAAATTATAAAAAGATTCCATTTACGCCCCTCCTCCCAACGCCCTCCCACTCCCCCCTCCCTCTCCTCCTCCCTCTTTGTCCCCAAGGGCAGTCAGGGTCTCCTGCCCTGTGGGAAGTCCAAGTTGCTCCCCCCTCCCTCCAGGTCCAGGAAGGTGAGCATCCAAACAGACTGGATCCCAAAAATCCAGTATATGCAGAGGAAACCAGTCCCAGTGTCATTGTCAATGGCTTCTCAGAAAGACTGCAGGCCAGCCACATTCAGAAAAACCGGCCACATTCAGAGAATCTGGTTGGATCACATGCTCGTTCAGTCACGGTCCATCTGGCCTTGGTAAACTCTCATTAGATCCGACCCCTTGTATCAGTGGGTGATAGTATCCCTCGCAGTCCTTGGTCATTTTCTTCCTCCTTCTGCTCCTCATTTGGATCTTTGGGGGCACTGTTCGGTGCTCCAACTCGGGCCTCCATCTGTATCGCCATCCAACGCCAGATGAAGGACCTATGGTGATAAGCAAAATATTCATCAGTATGGTCACGGGCCAAGGCCAGTTCAGGCACCCCCACCTCTGTCCAGAGAACAATCTGGGGATCTCTCATTGGACCTGGGATCCCATATATAATCAAGTTTCCTGTAAACTCTAAAATGACTCCCTTAGTTGAAATATATTCTTCCCTGATCCAACATTCATCCTTCCTCCCTTCCCCCCATCCTGGTCAACCGAGCTTTATCCATTCCTCCCCTACTCCCTTCTCTCTAACCCTATTCCCTTCCAACAACCCTCCCACCCCCCCCATGCACCCAAGGTTACCTGGGACTCTTGACTATTTCCTACCTCCTGGCGGATAGCTAAATAATCTTCATCAGGTTCATCTTCTTATTTAGCTTCTCTAGGATCACGAATAATAGGCTCAAAGACCTTTAATTATGGTTAGAATCCACTTATGAGTGAATACATACCGTGTTCCTCTTTTTGGGTCTGGCTTACCTCACTCAGTAAAGCGTTTTCTATGTCCATCCATTTGCATGCAAAATTCAAGATGTCATTATTTTTTACCGCTGAGTAAAACTCTAATGTGTATATGTTCCACACCTTTTTTAACCATTCTTCTATTGAGGGGCACCTCGGCTGTTTCCAGGTTCTGGCTATTACAAATAGTGCTGCTATGAACATAGTTGAACAAATGCTTTTGTTGTATGCTAGGGAATCTCTAGGGTAAATTCCCAAGAGTGGAATTGCTGGGTCCTGAGGGAGGCTGACTCCCAGTTTCCTGAGAAACCGCCACACTGATTTCCATAGAGGCTGCACAAGTTTGCATTCCCACCAACAATGGATGAGTGTTCCCCTCACCCCACATCCTCTCCAGCATAGGCTATCATTGGTGTTTTTGACTTTAGCTATTCTGACAGGAGTAAGATGGTATCTCAAAGAGGTTTTGATTTGCATTTCCCTGATCGCTAAGGAGATTGAGCATGACCTTAAGTGACTTCTGGCCATTCGAAGTTCATCTGTTGTGAATTCTCTGTTCAGTTCAGAACCCCATTTTTTAATTGTGTTATTTAGAGATTTAGTGCCTAGTTTCTTGAGTTCTTTGTATATTTTGGAGATCAGACCTTTGTCTGATGAGGGGTTGGTGAAGATCTTCTCCCAGTCAGAAGGCAGCCTTTTTGTCTTACTGACAGTATCCTTTGCTTTACAGAAGCTTCTCAGTTTCAGTAGATCCCATTTATTCATTGTTTCTCTTATTGTCTGTGCTGCTGGGGTCCTACTTAGGAAGAGGCCTCCTGTGCCTATATCTTGTAGACTACTTCCCACTTTCTCTTCTATCAGGTTCAAAGTGGACGGATTAATGTTGATGTCTTTAATCCATTTGGACCTGAGTTTTGTGCATGGTGATAGGTATGGATCTACTTTCATCCTTCTACAGGTTGACACCCAGTTATGCCAGCACCATTTGTTAAAGATGCTTTCCTTCTTCCATTGTATACCTTTAGCTCCCTTGTCAAAAATTAGGTGCTCATAGGTTTGTGGGTTAATATCCGGGTCTTCTATTCGATTCCATAGGTCGACTTGTCTGTTGTTATGCCAATACCAAGCTGTTTTCAATACTGTAGCTCTGTAATAGAGTTTGAAGTCAGGGATGGTAATGCCTCCTGAAGTTCCTTTATTGAATAAGATTGTTTTGGCTATCCTGGGTTTTTTGTTTTTCCAAATAAACTTGATTATTGTTTTCTCAAGGTCTGTGAAGAAGTTTGATGGGATTTTGATGGGGATTGCATTGAATCTATAGTTTGCTTTTGGTAGAATTGCCATTTTTACTATGTTGATCCTACCAAACCAAGAACAAGGGAGATCTTTCCATTTTCTGGTATCCTCCTCAATTTCTTTCTTCAAAGACTTAAAGTTCTTGTCAAATAGGTCTTTCACTTCCTTGGTTAGAGTAACCCCAAGATATTTTATGCTATTTGTGGCTATCGTGAAAGGTGATGTTTCTCTGATTTCCCTCTCTGCTTCTTTATCCTTTGTGTATAGGAGGGCCACTGATTTTTTGGAGTTGATCTTGTATCCTGCCACGTTACTAAAGGTGTTTATCAGCTGTAGGAGTTCTTTGGTAGAGTTTTTGGGGTCACTTATGTACACTATCATATCGTCAGCAAATAACGAAAGTTTAACTTCATCCTTTCCAATTCGAATCCCCTTGATCTCCTTATGTTGTCTTATTGCTATTGCTAGAACTTCAAGCACTATATTGAAGAGGTATGGAGAGAGTGGACAGCCTTGTCGCGTTCCTGATTTTAGTGGAAAGGCTTTGAGTTTCTCTCCATTCAATTTGATGTTAGCTGTCGGCTTGCTGTATATTGCTTTTATTATATTTAGGTATGATCCTTGTATCCCCAGTCTCTCCAACACCTTTATCATAAATGGGTGTTGAATTTTGTCAAATGCTTTTTCAGCATCCAATGAAATGATCATATGGTTTTTTTCTTTCAGTTTATTTATATGATGGATTACATTGATAGATTTGCGTTTGTTGAACCATCCCTGCATCTCTGGGATGAAGCCTACTTGATCATAATGGATAATTTTTCTAATGTGTTCTCGGAGTTGGTTTGCCAGTATTTTATTGAGAATTTTTGCGTCGATGTTCATGAGTGAGATTGGCCTGTAATTCTCTTTCTTGGTTGTGTCTTTGTGTGGTTTTGGTATTAAGGTAACTGTAGCTTCATAAAAGGAGTTTGGCAATGACTCTTCTGTTTCTATATTATGGAATACATTAAGGAGTATAGGAATTAGCTCTTCCTGAAAGTTCTGGTAGAATTCTGCATTGAAACCATCTGGTCCTGGGCTTTTTTTGGTAGGGAGACTTTTGATAACAGCTTCTAATTCTTCATGACTAACAGGTCTATTTAGATTGTTCACCTGGTCTTGGTTCTACTTTGGTTGATTTTCTCCAAGAACCAGCTTTTTGATTCATTGATTCTTTGGATTGTTTTCTCTGTTTCTATTTTGTTGAATTCAGCCCTCAGTTTAATTATTTCCAGTCTTCTACTCCTCCTGGGTGAATCAGATTCTTTTTTTCCTAGAGATTTCAAGTGTGCTGTTAGGTCTCCAATGTGTGCTTTCTCCGTTTTCTTTATTTGGGCACCTATTGCTATGAACTTTCCTCTTAGCACTGCTTTCATAGTGTCCCATAGGTTTGAGTATGTTGTGTCTTTGTTTTCATTAAATTCAAGGAAGACTTTAATTTCTTTCTTAATTTCGTTCTTGACCCAGGGGTGATTTAGTAGTTGACTGTTCAACTTCCATGAGTTTGTTGACTTCCTGGGGGTAGCATTGTTGTTGAATTCTAATTTTAATCCATGGTGATCTGACAAGACACGGGTGGTTACTAATATTTTTTTATATCTGTGGGAGTTTGCTTTGTTGCCGAGTATGTGGTCAATCTTCGAGAAGGTTCCATGAACTGCAGAGAAGAAGGTATATTCTTTCCTCTTTGGGTGGAGTGTTCTATAGATGTCTGTTAAGTCCATTTGATTCAATACCTCCAATAAATCTCTTAGTTCTCTGTTTGGTTTCTGTCTGATTGACCTGTCCATTGGTGAGAGAGGAGTGTTGAAGTCTCCTACTATTAGCGTGTGTGGTTTGATGACTGCCTTGAGTTCTAGAAGAGTTTCTTTTACATATGTGGGTGCCTTTACATTAGGGGCATAGATATTCAGGATTGAGACTTCTTCCTGATGAGTTGTTGCTGTTATGAGTATGAAATGTCCATCTCCATCTCTTCTGATTGATTTTAGTTTGAAGTCGATTTTGTTAGATATTAGAATGGCCACACCCGCTTGTTTCTTAGGTCCATTTGCTTGGAAGACCTTTTCCCAACCCTTTACTCTGAGTAGGTGTCTGTCTTTGTGGTTGAGGTGTGTTTCTTGTAAACAGCAGAATGTTGGATCCTGTTTTCGTATCCAATCTCTAAGTCTGTGCCTCTTTATAGGTGAATTGAGTCCATTGATATTAAGAGACATTAATGACCATTGGTTGTTGACTCCAGTCATTTTTTGTGTTTTCCTTCTTTGAATTAAGCTAGTGAAGGGTCGCTAGATGTCTGAATTATTGTAGTCATTGTTGGCAGTGTTGGATTCCTTGGGACGTAATTTTCCTTCTAGTATTCTCTGTAAGGCTGGATTAGTAGTTACATATTGTTTAAATTTGTTTTTATCCTGGAATATTTTGTTTTCTCTGTTGATAGTGAACGAAAGCTTGGCTGGGTAAAGTAGTCTGGGCTTGCATCCATGGTCCCTTAATTTCTGCAGTACCTCTATCAAGGACCTTCTGACTTTCATGGTTTCTATAGAGAAGTCTGGTGTAAGTCTGATAGGTTTACCTTTATAGGTTACTTGACCTTTTTCCTTTGCACCTCTTAATATCCTTTCTTTAATCTGACTGCTTTGTGTTTTGATTATTATATGGCGAGGGGACGTTTTTTTCTGATCCAGTCTATTCGGTGTTCTGTATGCTTCTTGCACCTTCATAGGAATATCCCTCTTTAGGATGGGAAAGTTTTCTTCTATAATTTTGTTGAATATATCTTCTGGACCTTTGATCTGCAATTCTCCTCCTTCTTCTACTCCTATTATTCTTAGATTTGGTTTTTTTATTATGTCCCATATTTCCTGAATGTTTTGTGATGAGAATTTGTTGGATTTGCTGTTTTCTTTGGTCAGGGCGTTTATTTTCTCTATGGTGTCTTCATAATCTGAGATTCGTTCTTCTATCTCTTGTATTCTATTGGTTAAGCTTGATTCTGTAGTCTCCGTTCGTTTACCTAGATTTTCCATATCCAGCCGGCCCTCGGTTTGTGTTTTCTTCACTGCCTCCATTTCAGTTTTCAATTCTTGCACTGATTCCATTACCTGTTTGATTGCTTTTTCTTGATTTCCCAGGGTATCATTTACGAATTTACTCATTTCTTCAAACTTTTTGTTATATTTGTCTTCCATTTCTTTACTCATTTCTTCCATTTTTTGTTATATTTCTCTTCTATTTCTTTAAGTGAGTTATTCATACCCTGTTTAAGAGACTCTATTGCTTTCATAATGACACTGTTTTCCACTTCTTCCGGAATAGGGCGTTCGAGTCTTTCTGACGTAAGATCGCTGGGATCTGGTGTTTTCATGTTGTTTTTCAGATTGTTGGAGGAATTCTTGCCTTGGCGCCTGCCCATCTCTTCCTTCAGATGCTCTCCAATGGCTCTTCCCTCCGCTGGGTCTTCTTCTACTGGATTAGTGTCCCTTGCTATCCAGGAATCACTTTGCCTGCAGTCTTAGCTAGCTGCAGGCAGGCTATTAGAACAAAGGGACTTCCTTCCCTTTGCACTCACCACCTATCCAGACCCGTGGTGCCCACCCTGGCTGAGATGGAGGAATTTAAGCCCGGAAAAAGGGAGAGAGGAGGGGAGGGGTTCGAGGCCAAAAGCTGGGATGGCCTAGCAGGAGAGAGGGATTAGCTGGGGGAAGCTGCCCCTTTGGAGTAGCCAGAGAGATAAGGATGGCGGGAATATTGTGAGTCCCCTCACCGGTCCACACACTTACCCCTGCACAGGATCAGAGCCCCTCGCTGGTCAGAAGAGTCCCTGCCTGTGGTCTTAGCTGCAGCAGGTCGGCTATCAGAACAAAGGGACTCCCGCCCCTTTGCTCTCACCGCCTGCCCCGGCCCGCGGTGCCCGCCCCGGCTGAGATGGAGGAATTTAAGCCCCGAAGAAGGGAGAGAGGGGGGGAGGGGTTCGAGGCCAAAAGCTGGGATGGCATAGCAGGAGAGAGGGATTAGCTGGGGGAAGCTGCCCCTTTGGAGTAGCCAGAGAGATAAGGATGGCGGGAATATTGTGAGTCCCCTCACCGGTCCACACACTTACCCCTGCACAGGATCAGAGCCCCTCGCTGGTCAGAAGAGTCCCTGCCTGCGGTCTTAGCTGCTGCAGGCCGGCTATCAGAACAAAAGGATTGGTATTATTTATAAAGTAATAAAAATAAGTAAACTAGGGTCATTATGGAAAAGGGAAACTTGGAAAAAATATGCACATTAGATTAGTATGCAGACAAAATTGTGATGCCATTTTCTTGATTAACATGATGTGGAAGGGCCCAGACAGATGTAGACATTGCCATCCATGGGCAGGTAGTGTTTGTGTATAAGAAAGCAGGCTGCACAACCATGGAGAACAAGTCTATGAATTGAGTTTATTTGTGATTTCTGTTGGAGTTCCCACTTTCAGGTTTATGTCTTGAGTTCAGGTCTTAATTTTCTGTCACTATTTTCTGTAATATTTAAGATTACACAACCCCTTTCCTTTCCATGTTGCTGACCACATCAATAGGTAACAGATTGGGGCAGTTCAAAATTTTTCTGATGAGAGAATGGGGGTGGGGAGGGCGACAGTATGCACAACTGCAACTATAGTCACACATACAGTTACATTTGTAGGTACAACCACATTTCACAACATAAACATGCACACTCACATAGAGGCACACTTACAGACACAGTTACAAATATAATTACACTCCATCAGTCACATTTACTGATGCAATCACATATGCAATCACATACACAGACACAGATGTATACACTCACATGCACATAAATACACTTTCTCACACACACATCACCACCACCTTGACCACTACAACATCCACATGTAGAAATACTTATTCATAAACAGAGGGGCTGAATTTCTTTCTTCCTCTCTTTTTCACATGGCCACTGTGGTTGGCTTTGTCTCACTTTGTAGACCAAGCTGATATTGAACCTTGTTACTGTCTCCCTCATGAATGAATCAAAAGTGTACCCCTTCATTCCTACCATCTCATACAGAGTTCTTAAAACTTTGAAATAATTGTTTCATATAATAATTCTGATCACTAGTTTCTTTCCTCGTCTGTTTCTATGTCTTTCCTCTTTTACAACTTGCCTAACTCCATAACAGGCATAGTTTTACAGCCAATTTTAAGACTTGACTCATGGCATTTATTTTCATATTGATAAAAATGTTTTGAAAATTCAGAATTGAAAATACATGTTTTAAAAAATTATTATATGATGTATATGTTTGTTTTATAGTTTACAATGTTTCAATTTAGGGATGAGGAGATGGCTCAGAGTAAGGTGCCTGCAACACATAATGAGTGCTTCAGATTGACTTTCAGCACTTAACTCTGAAGCTGGTGGTAATGATTTATCCTTTTATCCTCCAAACTGGTGAGGTAGTGGAAGGAGCATCTCTGGATGTTGCTATCCCACCATTCTATCTGGTCCTCCTGAACTTCTGGTTTAGTGTGAGACCCTCAAAATTAAGGTATATGTCAACTGAGGAATATACTCAGAATCCACTTATAGTATCTACACACATGCACAAACATACACTGTGATAGTTAGTGCTTCCATGATGGGGATATTATCAACTGAGAGTTTTGATCAATCACATTTAGTTAGGGTGTGACCACCTAGAGCCCAGGTAGGAAAACCTGGGCATGCAGATGCACTTGCTCTTTATGCAGTGCTCAGCGGACCATTTTGGATTTCAGGCCTCCCACTTTTGTAGCATGAGTTCTCCCTTTTTCATTTATTAAATTATAACTGTTGTTCTTGAGCTGGTCTGATTATTTCTAATACCTAGTGAATAAGCAGACACTTGACATCCAAACATGGAGCCACTGCGGCTCTGTGCCTGCACCATTTTTGCGTACTGCATCTTGGCTTCCCTCCGCTCCTTGCACCCTGTGTCATTTGCATGTACCACCGCTGCAGACATAGACTACCCACTTGGTTTCCCTCGGCTTGCTCCTGGCAACCGCAGCAAGCACCGGACCCTGAGTACTTCCAGGTGCCTCATCTCCCGCACTGCACCGCAGGCTCTGGGTCCAGTCAGAGCTGCTCCTCTGCCAGAGTGAGAAACTATTGAGCAGCCGAACACATTCAAGAGCACATGGTCTGTGAGCTTAACTTTATGATTTGAGTATATTTTTCAGTTTTTTCATTTTCATTCAGCCATCTAAAACCAAGCACGTGTATTCAGGTGCACCCCACCATCTACTGGCAGGCACCAGTTATTGCACAGATAAGATTTAAAACAGGCACTATGTCAGACAATCTAACCATCCATAGTCTTTTCACTTACACCATGGGTGAGGTCTTACAAGATGCATATGTCATCCCTCTTACATGGCTTAATTTCCAGAATTAACCTTTTTTCTTGTATCCTGTAGCTTTTTCATAATATGGTTTGACAATAAGAAAATGATGCAGTCTTTACAGACTGAATCCAGGATTCTTAGAAAAGAAGTTGAAAATCTAAGGGAGGGCAAGACCATCATAACTAACAATTTTCAGTCAGCTGAAGTAATTCCAAAAACAATTCACACTGATGCCAACCTCTTCCAGAAAGAGATTGGAGTTCTCAAGGAGGAGACTAGATCTTTGTTTAATGTGACTCAGTCAACTGAGCTAATTTTGGAAAAGGTACAATCTAATATTAATTCATTGAAGGAGAGATTCAGTGTTCTGGAGAAGGAAACAGCTGATTTGGCACATAAAATCTGGGCCATGACAGTGGGTGCTGAAACATTATTTGAGAGGATTTGCACTGTTGAATGCATTAATTGGACTCTGTCGAAGGGCTATGACAGATTGACTGATAGGATGTCTCTCCAAGAAGGTAATATACATGCCACGAAGATCATGTCCAAGAATGAGATATTATCTCTAATGGACAGAATTCATACATTAGAATCCTCAATGAGGGCATTAGAGCATAATACTGTATGGGAGAGTCAGGCCTTGCAGATGGCAATGGTAAACAGATTTGGAAAGATTCAGGAAATTATAGACTTTACTCCAGAATTTTGGCATCTGAACTGGCCTCTTCAAGAGGTAGATGTTCAGTTCATGGAAATTGGAACCCTATCTCGATTGAGACAAAGCACAAGATGGGTTGAATGCGTAGGGCCAGAAGGGCAAATAGGAAAACTAACGCGATATATAGCTAATATTCAAGTGAATTTATGGGGTCGTGACCTATTGCAGCAATGGAATATCCAGATTAACATTTCTGCTGACTCTAAAGCTTATATTTCTGAGAAAAGTATTAGAAGATACTACAGATGATGAACACAGGCCATTTGGGCTGTACAAGAACACAAAGCAATTGATGACCCTTCAGATATACCCAACAGCCCTCCTTCTAAAATGGAGCAAAAGGTAGGAAAGCAAAATTTAACTTTGTCAGTATGTAAAACTCTCTGTGATAGCTTCCCCCTTTCCCCAGAGTTCTATCTGCCTTTCCAGTAATAACAACAGAAAAGTTAGCTGGCTCCAAATGCCCTAAAGTTATCAAGGAATATACATGAAAAACCATACATATGAGTGATTTAAAAGAAATTTAACAAACTATTGTGACATACAGACTACATTCGTCCTTTGTTAGAGAGATGGTCAAAACCTGGGCTTTCAGTAACAAAGCCACAACTCATGATAGGGCTCAGTTGATCACAACTGTCCTGGAAAGTGGGCCACGATTGTATTGGAGATATGTTCTTAAAGAGGAAGTGAGACTTTTAGAGCAACAGGAAAGAGCAAAAGGAACTTAGATTTACCTAGATCAAATTCTAGGTGATGGACTTTACTCTGACCCTCAAGATCAAACTCGTTATGATGTCCACACCCTATCCATATTGGCCACAACATCTTTAAAGGCTTGGGACAGGGTTCAGGACCCAGGACAGAAAGTGGAATCATATCTGGTGGTTAAACAGGGTCAGAGAGAACCCTTTAGTGACTTTTTGCAAAGACTATCAAGGGCCATACAAATAGGGATAACTGACCCAGAAACTAGACGTATAATAATTGAATCTTTAGCTTATGAGAATGCAAACATAAAGTGCAAAAGGATGCTGGGGCCTTTAAAGATCAGATCAGTGCCCTTGGAGGAATGTGTTTTGCATACAATGAATGTCGAGACATTTGACTATGGCACTGAAGCATGGGTAGGAGAAGCAATTTCCAATGGTAAGAGGAGACATCACGATACCAAGTGTTATAATTGTGGTAGGATGGGACATAAAAGAAGGGATATTAGACACTGGATTTCCAGGAATAATGCTTCTTCTAAGAATAACAAGAACAGGAGGACTCAGCCTTCAGGTTTAGGTAGGAGGTGTGGCAAAGGCTTGCACTGGACCAATGAATGTAGGTCAACAAGAGATAAACAAGGCAACCTGATACTATTGAGAAATGCCATGGGGGGCCTCTTTCAGGCATCCATGATGAATGTGATCCAGTCATTCCCAGGTACTGTGGAGACTATGTCTCATCAGGAAAATTAGAAGGTCCCATGCCTGTTGTCAAAAGCAATTATTGTCTGAATGATGAGATAAGTGTGGATAATGAGTCAAGAAATATGGTGGGACAGAGGAGACTTATATTTTGGCAGACTTCTATAAATGAACAAAGGCCAAAGCTAAGAGTGTGTTTAAATGGCATTTTCATTGAAGGCTTATTGGACACAGGTATGGATGTAAGCATCATTATTCCAGAATCTTGGCATCTGAATTGACCTCTTCAAGAGGTAGATGTTCAGTTCATGGGAATTGGAACCCTATCTCGAGTGAGACAAAGCACAAGATGGGTTGAATGCATAGGGCCAGAAGGGCAAATAGGAAAACTAACGTGATATATAGCCAATATTCAAGTGAATTTATGGGGTCGTGACCTATTGCAGCAATGGAATACCCAGATCAACATTTCTGCTAACTCTAAAGCTTATATTTCTGAGAAAAATATTAGAAGATATTACAGATGATGAACACAGGCCATTTGGGTTGTACAAGAACACAAAGCAATTGATGACCCTTCAGATATATCAACAACCCTTCTTCTAAAATGGTTGACTGAGAAGCCAATATGGATCAAGCAATGGCCTTTAGCTGAGGAAAAGCTGAAGGCTTTAGAACAGCTGGTACAAGAGCAATTGAATGCTCAACATATAGAAGAATCTATTAACCTGTGGATTCTTCTGTATTTGTTGTTAAGAAAAAAATCTGGAAAATGGAGAATAGTGACAGATCTTAGAGCTATCAACAAGGTTATTCAACATTATGGGCGCTCTGCAATCTGGAATTCCTCTGCCTTTTCTGTTACCAAAGGGATGGCCTCTCATAGTTATTGATTTAAAAAAGATTGTTTCTTCACTGTACCTTTACAAGGAAAAGATAGAGAGAAGTTTGCCTTCACGGTGCCTACTTATAATAATTCTCAGCTGGCTAGGAGGTACCAGTGGAATGTCCTTCCACAGGAAATTCTCAATATTCCCACCTTGTGTCAATATTTTGTAAGCCAGTCATTGGAAATAATATGTAAGCAATTTCCTAAGTCTATAATTTACCGTTACATGGATGATATTTTGTTATCTGATTCAAACATAGATACCTTAGAAAGACTGTTTGAAGGGGTAAAGGTAGCTTTACCTAAATGGGGATTGCAGATAACTCCTGAAAAAATACAGAGAGCATATTCTGTCAATTATCTAGGTTATAAAATAGGTTTACAAAAATACAGAGAGGACATTATATCAATTATCTAAGTTATAAAATAGGTTTACAAAAAATTAAGATGCAAAAGGCACATTAAGAGATCAGTTACGGTCTCTTAATGCCTTTCAAAGGTTATTAGGAGACATCTAAAGGCTTGGACTGGCTGTTGGGATAACATCTAATCTAATAATTCATTTAAACGAAACCTTAGATGGTGATAAAGGCTTGAACAGTCCCAGAGAATTAACAACTGAAGCAGAAAAGGAACTGACAATAGTTGAGGAAAAATTACAGGAAGCACATGTGGATAGGGTGATTCCAAAGCTTAGTTATATTCTCGTGATACTGACCTCTGGAATTTCTCCTACAGGAATCTTAATGCCGAGAGATGATATTATCTTAGAATGGATTTTTTACCACATAAACCAAATAAAAATTTTTAAAAAATTATATGGAAAAGGTCTCTGAATTATAAAAGGTTAATCGAGTCTTCCTCAACTAGAATGCATAGGCCCAGCAGAAATTATAGTGCCTTTCATTACTGATAAGAAAGTTATTGGAAGACAATGAACCATGGTTAAGAGCTTGTGCTAATTTTGGGGGAGAAATTAATAGCAACCATCCCATAAGCAATAAGCTTAACTTTATAAAGAGAACTTCTTGGATTCTTTCTCGAATCGTACGTGATGCTCCAATAACTGGAGACCATACATTTTGTACTGATGCCAGTAAATCAGGGAAGGTAGGTTACAAATAAGAAGAATTGAGTAAGGTGAAACAAAGACCTTATAATTCTGTCCAGAAATCAGAATTATATGCCATTCATATGGTGCTAAGAAACTTTAAGAACCTCTTAATATAGTCATTGACTCGTAATATGCAGAAAGAGTTATCTTGCATATTGAAACCGCTGAATTTATACCAGATGATATAGAACTGACTTCATTGTTTATCCAGGTGCAAGTCATGATCAGGACTTTTCCCTATGTACATAAAGCACATCCAACCCCATATGGGTCTGCCAGGTCCTCTAGCACAAGGAAATGCAGAAATTGTTGATTGGAAGTGTGCTGCAGGCCTCTGAATTTCATAAAAAACATCACGTCAATAGCAAAGCCTTGAAGAAAGAATTTTCTGTAAATCCTTAGCAACAAGCTAAGGAACAAGCTAAGGATTTTATAAAGAAATGCCCTCCTTGCTTTTTTTATAACCAAACACCACTACATGCAGGGACTAATCCAAAGGGTACTCAAAGGAATGAAATCTGGCAGGTGGATGTGTTCCACTTTGCAGAATTTGGCCAATTCAAATATGTACACCACACCATTGACACTTATTCAGGTTTTCGGTGGGCAACTGCTTTAAGCTCAGAAAAAGCTGATTCAGTAATCACTCATTTATTAGAAGTCATGGCCATCATGGGTATACCTGCACAGATAAAGACAGATAATGGTCCAGCTTAAGTCTCTAAGAAAATGAAACCTTTTTTGCTTATTATAATATTAAGCAGATTACAGGTGTACCATACAATCCTGCAGGTCAAGCCATCATAGAAAGATGAAATTAAACTATAAGTGATATGTTAAAAAAGTAGAGAGGGGTAGAAAATACCCCCAGAAATAGATTACATAATGATTTATTAACCTTGAATTTTCTTTTTTCTTTTTTTATTTTTCCATTAAAAAATTTACACTTCCTCCCCTCCTCCCATTCCCCTCCCACTCCCCCACTCCCCGACTCCCCTTCTTCACTCTCCCTCCGTCCTTAAGAGAGGGCAGGGAACCCTGCCCCGTGGGAAGTCCTAGACCCCACCACCACATCCAGTCCTAGGAAGCTTTGCATCCAAATAGACAAATAGACTAGGGTTCCCAAAAGCAAGTACATACAGTAGAAACAAGTCCCAGTGCCTTTATCAATGACTTCTCAATAAGCCCCCATTTTCAGCCACACTCAAAGTGTCTGGTTTGATGGCATGCTCATTCATTCCCAGTACAGCTGGATTTGGTGAACTCCCATTAGAACAGGCACACTGTCTCAATGGGTGGACCAAACCTACGCAGTCCGGACTTCTTTCCTCATCTTCTCCCTTCTGCTCTTCAACCGGACCTTGGGGGCTCAGTCTGTTACTCTGTGGAGGAACTTTGTCTATATCTCCATCTGTCGCTGGATGAACATTCTATGATGATATTTGAGATAATCATCAGTGTGATAGTGGGGCAAGTCCAGTTAAAGCACTTTCTACTCTGCTGCCCAGGGACCTCACTGGGGACATCCCAGTGAACACCTGGGATCCCCTCTAGAGTCAAGTCTCTTGCCAACCCTAAATGGCTCCCTTAATGTAGATATCTTTTTCCCTGCTCCTATATCTGTTCTTCCTCGATCTCCAATCTGCCACTCCCCCAAACACTCTCCAGTCTTTCCCTTTTCCCTTCTGTCTCTCCATCTCCCCTTCCACCAACCCTACTAGCACCCTCATGCTCCCAACTTTTCCCCGGCAATCTTGTTTGCTTCCAATTTCAAAGAAGATCTATATATGTTTTTAATTGGGTTGACCTTGTTATTTGACTTCTCTAGGCTTGTAAACTATAGTCTCAATGCCCTTTGTTTGATTAGAGTCCACTAATGAGTGAGTACATTCCATATTCATCTTTTTTGTCTAGGTTATCTCACTCAGGATAGTGTTTGCTATTTCCATCCATTTGCATGCAAAATTCAAAATGGCCTTATTTTTTACTGCTGAGTAGTACTCTAATGTGTATATATTTCACACCTTCTTTATCCATTCTTCCAATGAGGGGCATCTAGATTGTTTCCAGGATCGGGCAATTACAAATAATGCTGCTATGAGCATAGTTGAACAAATGCTTTTGTAGTACGATTGGGCCTCTCTTGGGTATATTCCCAAGAGTGGTATAGCTGGATCTTGAGGTAGATTCATTCCTAATTTCCTGAGAAACCACCACAATGATTTCCAAAATTGTTACACAAGTTTGTATTCCCACCAGCAATGGATGAGGGTTCCTGTTGCTCCACATCCTCTCCAGCATAGGCTATCATTGGTGTTTTTGATTTTAGCCATCCTGACAGGTGTAAGATGGTATCTGTTTTGATTTGCATTTCCCTGATCGCTAAGGAGGTTGAGCATGACCTTAAATGTCTTTTGGCCATTTGAAATTCGTCTGCTGAAAATTCTCTTCTCAGTTCAGTACCACATTTTTTAATTGGGTTAATTAGAATTTTCATGTCCAGTTTCTTGAGTTCTTTATATATTTTGGAGATCAGACTTTATCTGATGCAGGGTTGGTGAAAATCTTCTCCCATTCAGCAGGATACCTTTTTGTCTTAATGGCAGTGTCCTTAGCTTTACAGGAGCTTCTCAGTTTCAGTAGATCCCATTTATTCACTGATGCTCTTGATGTCTGTGCTACTGGTGTTATACATAGGAGGTGGTCTCTGGTGCTCATGTGTTGCAGTCTCTTTCCACTTTCTTTTCTTTCAGGTTCAGTGTGGTAAGATTTATATTGAGGTCTTTAATCCATTTGGACTTTAGTTTTGTGCATGGTGATAGACATGAATCTATTTTTATTCTTCTATAGGTTGACATCCAGTTATGCCAGCACCATTTGTTGAAGATGCTTTCTTTCTTCCATTGCATAATTTTAGTTCATTTGTCGAAAATCAGGTGTTCATAGGTTCGTGGGTTAATATCTGGGTCTTCAATTCAGTTCCATTGGTCAACGTCTCTGTTTTTATGCCAATACCAAGCTGTTTTCGTTACGTAGTTCTGTGATAGAGTTTGAAGTCAAGGATGATAATGCCTCCAG
Organism: Myodes glareolus; assembly: GCF_982192425.1. NCBI lineage: Eukaryota > Metazoa > Chordata > Mammalia > Rodentia > Cricetidae > Myodes > Myodes glareolus. Next base: position 11,263,656 of record NC_142036.1, on the reverse strand, counting down.
AAGTTCCTTTATTGTATAGGATTGTTTTGGCTATTCTGGGTTTTTTGTTTTTACATTTAATGTTGAATATTGTTCTCTCAAGCTCTGTGAAGAATTTTGTTGGGTTTTTGATAGGGATTGTGTTGAATTTTTAGATTGCCTTTTGTAGAATTGACATTTTTACTATGTTGATCCTACCCATCCAAGATCAAGGGAGATTCTTCCATTTTCTGGTGTCCTATTCAGTTTCTTTCTTCAAAGCCTTAAAGTTCTTGTCAAAGAGAACTTTCACTTCCTTGGTTAGTGTAACCGCAAGATACTTTATGCTATTTGTGGCCATCGTGAAAGATGAAGTTTCTCTGATTTTTCTCTCTACTTCTCTATCCTTTGTGTATAGAAGAGCAACTGATTTTTGGAGTTGACTTGTATCCTGCCACATCACTGAAGGTGTTTATCAGCTGTAGGAGTTCTTTGGCAGAGTTTTTGGGGTCACTGATGTACACAAGCATATCATCTGCAAATAAAGAAAGTTTGACTTCTTCCTTTCTGATTTGAATTCCCTTGATCTCCTTATGTTGTCTTATTGCTATTACTAGAAATTCAAGCAATATGTTGAAGAGATATGTTGAGAGTGGACAGCCTTGTCTTGCTCCTGATTCTAGTGGAATGGTTTGAGTTTCTCTTCATTTAATTTGAGATTTGTTGTTGGTTTGCTCTATATTGCTTTTATTATATATAGATATGATCTTTGTATCCCTACCATCTCCAAGACCTTTTTCATAAAGGGGTGTTGAATTTTGTAGAATGCTTTTTCAGCATCTAACAAAAAGATCTTATGGTTTTTGTCTTTCAGTTTATTTATACAGTGGATTACATTGATAGATTTTCATATGTTGAACCAGCCCTACATCTCTAGGATGAAGCCTACTTGATCATAATAGATTATTTTTTGATGTGTTCATGGATTCTGTTTGCCAGTATTTTTTTGAGAATTTTTGCATCGTTGTCCATGAGTGAGATTGATCTGTAATTCTCTATCTTGGTTGGGACTTTATGTGGTTTTGGAATCAGGGTAATTGTAGCTTAAAAAAGGAGTTTGAAAATGACTCTTCTTTTTCTGTTTTGTGAAACACCTTAAGGAGTATATGTATCAGCTCTTCTTTGAATTTCTGGTAAATTTCTGCATTAAAACCGTCTTGCCCTGTGCTTTTTTTGATTGGGATGTTTTTTTGAATGACAGTTTCAATTTCCTCACAATTTATAGGTCTATTTAAATTGCTCACCTAGTCTTGATTTAATTTTGGTATATTGTATTTATCTAAAAACAGGTCCATTTCTTTTACATTTTCCAACTTTGTGGCATATAGGCCTTTGTAGTAAGATCTAATGATTCTCTGAATTTCCTCATTGTCTGTTGTTATGTCCCCCTTTTCCTTTCTTATCTCATTAATTTGCGCATTCTCTCTCTGCCTTTTGATTAGTTTTGATAGGGGTTTGTCAGTCTTGTTGATTTTCTCCAAGAACCAGCTTTTTGTTTCATTGGTTCTTTGGATTGTTTTCTGTGTTTTAATTTTGTTGATTTCAGCACTCAGTTTGATTATTTACAGTCTTCTACTCCTCCTGGGTGAGTCTGTTTCTTTTTTTTTCTAGAGCTTTCAGGTGTGCTGTTAAGTCTCTAATGTGAGCTTTCTCCATCTTCTTTATGTGGGCACTTAGTGCTATGATATTCGTCTTAGCACTGCTTTCATTGTGTCCCATAGGTTTGGGTATGTTGTGTCCCTCAGTTTGTGTTTTATTCATTACTTCCATTTCAGTTTTCATATCTTGAACTCTTTCCATTATCAGTTTGATTGCTTTTCCTTGGTTTCCTAGGGTATCTTTGATGGATCTATTAATTTCTTCGTACTTTTTGTTATTCTTCTCATTCATTTCTTTAAGGGAGTTTTTCCATTTTCTGTTTAAGGGACTCTATCACTTTCATAATGTTATGTTTGAAGTCTATTTCTTCTATGTCTTCTGGATTAGGTTGTTCAAGTCTTCCTGTTGTATGTTCGCTGGATTCTGGTGTTATCATTTTTTTTTTAGATTGTTGGAGGAATTCTTGAATTGGCACCTGCCCATCTCTTCCTTCAGATGCCCTCCTGAAGGACAGATCTTCTGGTACAGGATCTTCTGGTACAGGCTGCATGCTGGCCAAAGACTTCGCAGGCAAAAGGACATGCTTGCCCTCCAGAAGGACACATCTTCTTGTACAGGATCAGGGCCAATTGCTGGCCAGGAACTTCACAGAGAAAAGGGCATACTTGCTGCTTGCAGTCTCAGTGGGACAAAGAAAGTCCTGCAGCTTTTTCCTCACCACTTTGTCCCCAGACCCTCAGCCCCAAAGCAGGCTGATTTTGGGAATCCTCTGACCCCACAGATGAAGAAGGGTGTTTGAGCGGGAAGCTGGGATGGGATAAGAAGTGTAATGCAGCAGCCAGCGGTAAGTCCCCGCTGAATGGTCAGAAAGTTTAGAGGAATGGGGGGAGTGCCTGAGCTCCGCTTTCCAGGTCCTCAGGCCAGCCACTGGTCAGGCACTCACTCAGCCCTCCAGAAGGATGGCCCTTTAATTTTCTTAACACTAATGGGTAAGGGACAATGGCTGCAGAAAGACGTTGGATAATGAAAAAGTCTGCTGAGTTAAATAAACTTGTTTGTTTAAAGGATGTGCCTACCTCACAGTGGAAGCCAGGAGATGTGCTGCGTTGTGGAAAAGTTTTTGCTCTTTTTTCCACAGGAGAAGAAAAAATTGTTGACACCATCAAAATTAATAAAGATTAGGTTTGAAGAGGAGGAGCCTCTTGCAAAGGAGAAATGACAATTCATCCACTATAATGATAATCATACAGGTGGTAAGAAAAGCATATAGGTTGGGTGCAGGGTCCTGTTCTTATCTCCGCAGGAAAACACTTATCTTCAAAAAATTCAAGGGACCATGGATGTTTTAATACAGACAGATGGAAGTAATTTATAACCTAATAAGGAACAATAAGACAATCGAATAGGTTCTGTAACAGAAATTATGCTAAACATATTCATATCTATGAATGTACTGGTGTTTATAAATATATAAATATATAATATAAATCTGTAGAGCTGGTTTTGGTGTTGAGCCCTAGCTCAGTCCCTCTCCAATTCCAAGCCTGTTTTTAAGAGAAAACCCAGAGTTTCTGTCTCGTGTCAAGAGCCATGATATGGGAGAGAAGAAAAAAAATTATAAAAATTCTTTGCCTTTCCTCATATTTTTTGTCATTATCATACCTTTCCTTGGATATATATGTCTGTATATGTCTATATAGACCATGTTTAAGTTTTACACAATAAACAATGCATTTCCTACAGTAATCTTTGAAGTTTTCAGGAAGAAGATGGAGCCCCACAACAACAACTCCTCCTGGTTAATATGACGTCATGATGCTGATAATGCTACTAAGAGACCTGTTTTTGGTACCAGCTACACAAGACGGTTCCAACTTGGTTAGCTGAAATGATGCACATCTTTTACAACAATCTTGCCAGACTTCCAAAAGAACACTTAGAGACTATTTGAAATTTTACCAGACTAAATATTAATCTTGGAATTTAACCATCATTCACTTTCACAGGATCCCCTAGGAAGAACATTGCCCCCCAGTTGGTAGCAATTTTAGAGGACGACGTCCCCTCTCGCAACAAAGTTTGCCCTCAGGTTTAGGGGCATCATTTAGGGGTTGGCTATAATTGATATATGGTTGAGGGATAGGGAAGGAATTTTATAGGCTCAGGGGTCTTCTTGGAAAAAAAAAGAGGGATAATAAATTGGTATTTGTGAGTTATTGTTTTTAGACAATTATATTGGTAATGATTCTTGTATATTTATACAAAGTTAAATCATATTGAATATTGTATGCATGTATGCTTCTACCTCTGTTTGCAACATTGTTTATCTATTGACATATATATTTACCATATTGCAGTGTACACTACTACCACAGAACAAGATACTTATACATTGTTTACTTTTAAAGGTCATTGTTCTTATTTATTGCACAGTTGTTTATTGTCTTAGTCTTTAAGTTAGATAGGTATTGAAAATTATAGATCAATAATTATCTATGTTTGTCATATTTATATTTAGGCTAATCAGGTTCATTAGATACATAAGGATTATATTCAGTATAGATACTATAATCTTCAACCTCTTCAAAGAACAGTGGAAAATGCCCTTTAATCTAACCTATAGTTCTGAGGTAGTGAGACACAATCACTCCTGGCAACACCAATCTACTCCCAAGTGATTGCTGAACACCAAAGACACTCCACCTAGAGCCTTTCTGCTTGGCAGAACTGGCCTTTGGGCAAAGAAATGCCCATACCTCAACCACTGACAAAGATACAGAGTATTTGCAAATGGATTAAACAGGACTGTCATATCCTGCCAAGACAGGGTAAGATAGTTTTGAAAAGTTTGTTGCCTTTGAAAATGGTATGTCTGTTGTGTTAGGCCTTAACCAAAGTTGGTTGCCTCAACATTGCAAATGAGACTTTGGGTGATTGCCTAAGTAATCAGTTGTCTTTGTCATTTGTTGCACATTTTGGAAGTTTCTCCATTGTACTTCCTGTTTACTCAAGTAATATTGCTTCCCTTCTCAGATCTTTGATGGAGTTGAAGATTAGATAATTGCAGTTATCTTCTCATGATTTAGCCAAACTTAATTTCAATAAATTATTTAGACTTCTTGAAATAGAATATTTAGTAAAACTTTTGTCATGTGTTCCTTGCTTAATATTGTTTACTGTTTGTAATTATATATTTGGTATATACTTTCATTGGTTAAATAAAGAGACTGCCTTGGCCTTTTGATAGGGCAGAAAATTATGTGGGCAGAGTAGACAGAACAGGATGCTAGGAAGAAGGCAGGCAGGAAGAGTCACCATGGAGCCAACTGCCAGGTCAGACATGCTATATCTTTCCCGGTAAACCACAACCTCGTGCTGAACACAGATTATTAGAAATGGGTTGAATCAAGCGGTAAGAATTAGCCAAGAAGAGACTAGAACAAATAGGCCAGACAGTTTTTAAATTTCTGTGTAATTATTTCAAGGGTTAAGCAATCCGGGCAGCTGATAGCCAAGTGGTTGGATGCAGACCTTTGCTCCTTATACAACACCTAGGTAGATCTGATTGTTATGGGAAGCAAGAGCAGAACACTTCTGACTCACTGTATACTTATTACCACTCCAAAACTTTCACCTTCCTTTCCTACTCTAGGAACTATCATTCCTTCTCCAGTCACAAGATTGCTTGTTTTAAGTGTATTAATGTGAGAAATGATATTTTTCTGTATATAATACTGATATTTTTTTTAGTTTGAACTTGGTTCTTAAACTTAATACCTTGTAGATGGAATGCAATTACTATAACTCAGAGCTAGCCTGGCCCTTCCATTCTTTAATATATCACATTTTCCACCAGAAATCATGTTTTGTTTATAACATTCAAAAACAAATATCAGCCTCTCCAAGTTCTATTTGATACCCAGCACTTATGACTGCATGTAACATGGCAGAAAAAAAGTATAGAATCAATATTTTGAGCATCAATATCCAGAATGTAGGGTAGGAAAAGCAAAACCAAAGAAATAAAATGAGGACAAGGGAAAGAAACTTGCTTCCCAGCTTGTAGCTCTCATCAGAATGTAGACTACATTAAATGATGAAATCATCATGCATTGTAAAGATTCATAGACCATGCATGAATCTCCCTATTTGTATTTAACACCACACCACATACTTTAATAAAATAGTAAAAAATAAGAATGTACTGTGCACATGAACAACACATTGTCTGCAACCCACTGAACTGAGGAAGGTAGGGGCTACTGAGTTGTGCTCTTCATCACTGGTGTTCTGATCGTCACTTTGGATCTTAAGCAGAAAGTGAATCTGGGTTGTATTTAGAGCCTTTATAATGGGAAGGGATGCCCTGACTGTGAAGTCAAGCCCGCAGTCCAAGTCTCCCAGGGCAACTGACACCCAAGCTAGGTACTGGGATCAGAGGATGCTGTGGTAACCTCAGTAATGTAAACTATTAACTTAGTATAAGAAAATGTGCCTCTCTCAAGCAAACAAAATTCCCAGACTTTGACACAGACTGACAAATAACAACAGAAACAAACCTACATAAAGACATATATAGTAGATCAAACAGATATATGTATGTCAACATGTTATTTGAATATCTTTATTTCTACTTAAAATATCTTGTCCATTTGTAATATAGCATGGTAATAGTGATACATCCCAGTAAACTCTCTCTCCTGTACTATTCTGGATGACCCTGTGTTCTCTGAGGTATATGTTGTCTTGTGGACTGAAATCTCAGAGAGGTGACTGAAATGAGTTGTTCGGAAGATTTTGCTTATCACCATAGATCCTTCATCCGGCGATGGATGGCGATACAGACGGAGACCCACATTGGAGCACCGGACTGAGCCCCCCATGGTCCAAATGGGGGCAGAAGGAGGAAGAACATAAAAAAACTCAGGACCGTGAGGGGTGCGATCACCCACTGATACAAGGAGACTGATCTAGTGAGAGTTCACCAAGGCCAGTTGGACTGGGACTGAACGAGCATGTGATCCAACCAGATTTTCTGAATGTGGCCGGATTCTCTGAATGTAGCTGGCATGGGGTCTTTCTGAGAAGCCACTGACAATGATACTGGGACTTGTTTCCTCTGCATATACTAGATTTTTGGGATCCAGTCTGTTTGGATACTCACCTTCCTGGACCTGGAGGGAGGGGGGAGGAACTTGAACTTCCCACAGGGCTGGAAGCCCTGACTGCTCTTAGGGATGGAGAGGGAGGAGGAGGGGGAGGGGGGAGTGGGAGGGTGTTGGGAGAAGGGGCGGAAATGGAAACTTTCATAATTTAATAAACTTTGAAAAAAAAAAGAGACAGTACTTTTCATGAGAAAAAGTGTCCTAATCTCTAACAGGGAGTAGTGATGATTCAAACACAACATTTATTAATCAAAATGAGAAATTAATACTTGAAATGTTTCTTTTTGAATCAAAACAGCATTTACACTACACAATAACTCTTCTGTCAAACTAACTCCCAACACTTGATGAGTAATTTTTTTTAAATAAATACATTTTTGTTTTTTTTTTCAAGACAGGGTTTCTCTAGCTGCTTTGGAACTGGCTCTGCAGACCAGGCTGACCTTGAAATCAAATGATCTGCCAGCCTCTGACCCCTGAGTTCAGGAATTAATGATGTGTGCCACCACCACCAGACAAATACATTAATTTGAGTTATGCATACATGTTTCTGTGTGGATGGTTTAGTGATCGTGGAGAAAAAAGAGGTCACAGGTTCCTCTGAACTCACATGTGGTTATGAACTGCCCTGAGTCTAGGGTTTACAATCACCTGTTTCTTTAGTTTCTTTTAGATCTGATGCTGGTCACTACAATATCAGATTCACGCTTTATGATAGTTTTCATTTTGTTCATGTCTGAGTACACCCTAAATTTAAAAAGCAACAAAAAACGCAACTTAAATGGGGCAATGGAAATAGCTCTGCCCTTCACATTCTTGCTGAAGCAGCATCTTCAACTGGGATCTTAATTATGAACTCAAGTCTTCAAGGCTACAAAAAGAGCTGTGTGTCAGTCCACAAGTTCTCCCATTCATGGGATGTGGAGACAGCATAATCACTGGAACTCACTAAAACTAGTCTACCCATTTGTGGTCTCCAGGCCATGGTGCAGGAAGTCCTTCTGTCTATGTGTTGCTTTTATTGGTTCATAAATAATGAATTTGGCCAATGGCTTAACAAAATATAGCCAGGCTGTAATTCATATATATGTAGCAACAGTGGGCAAAGTCAGTGAGACTCAATGTAGCTGCCAGAGGAGAGAGATGTTAGCCACCAGCCATAATCTTGCGATTGTGGTAAAATATAAAGTAAATAGAAATAGGTTAATCAAAGATATAAGAGCTAACTATCAACTTGCTTAAGTGATTGGTCAAGAAGTGATTTAAATAATATAGTTTCTGTGTGATTATTTTGGGAGTCTGGGAGAGTGGGAAATAAACAGCCTCTGGCAACAAGACTATGCGATACAGATTGTCTTTAAAATAAGGTGCAGATGGATAGATGAATGAATCACATATTAAAATGCATTGAAATACACACAATACATGGGGTTGGGGTTAGAGGGAGAGAGAGAGGAAGAAAAAAACAGTATAAGAAATATACAATATATAAATACAATTTTATAAAATAAATACAAAAGCACTTAAAAAAACAGAAAAACAGAAATTTAAATAAACATTTAGACACTTTAAAAATTGCTACACACCAAACCTGTAGAGAGAATCCTGAGTACGATTTGGAGAAGTAGCACAGACAAGAGGTATCTGGCCTTTTTTGTGTGACCAAGAGCTCTGTGTACTCTTAGTGCCCCCTGCTGGTTCTTAGGTACCTGCAGGAAGGTTTGCATCTGAGCTCACAGTAGTATTCAGTAACTGTGTACTTTGCATAGTAATTCAGACATGACTGTGCCCTCAGACCTCAGACTGCCTATTTCTAGGTACAGAGGGATCTTCTCCCTGTCTCTGGAGATGGTGAATCAGATCTTCATGGCAACAGCATAGTAGTTGTTGAAGTACTACCACCCTTAATGCATGAAAACCACTCCAGGCCCTTCCCTGGTGCTGGGCAGACTCAGTTAATATTATAGTTACTGAAGGAGCATCCAGAGAGTCTCAGGAACTTTTCAGGCTTTACTAAGAATCCCCAAGACTCCATTAACTGCACCTCTCACTAGACACCTGAAAGCACAGAGAAATCTGATCATAAAACTGACCAAAAACCATTTTTTCACTCTGATGCATACATGTGACACACTGTCTCATCTTTATAAATTACCTTTTAGAATAATGACAAGAAAAAAGTGAGCTAAGCCTCAAATCCATGGTGAATAGACTGTTTTTAGTGCTAAACACTGAATGGGAGGATCTGGAAATTTAGGGTTCAGTTCCTTTGCCAGAGCTGCAGGATCAGAGAAGTGCTGGTATTCATGGGCACAGAGAAGACTTATTTGCATGTCTTCCTGCTATAGGAAGCACTGGAGTTGGATCTCAGCAGAAGGCTTTTCTCAGAGCAGATATAAGTCTTCAAAGACAATGATGACATTTATAGAAATTGACCCAGTATTGTAGTTCAGTATTCATCCTTTCCTGGTTAAGGATTCATCATCTTTTGTGTCAATTCACAGAATCTGCTTTCATTCCATGATATATGTCTCATTTGCATTAATGTATAGTTAAAGAGTTCCACATATATCTCTGTTTCTATACCTGAACTCATTCTTTCCCGTTGTCTGGACTGGACTTTGCTACTCCCTGATGTGGCTCTTAGATAGGGTCAGACCTGCAATGTGATCTTTGCAGAACTCCTTATCTGTTATGGGAACACTTGGGAATTTTCTGAATTTTACTCGTTTCTGAGACAATGTTTTTCTCAGGCAAAAGGAGACTTAGAAATGAGACAAGTCCTGTCATTGTCTCACTACCACTTTGCAGTTACATATTTCTATTTTCATCAAACTCACTTTTTGCATCCTTATGTTCTCTCTTTGATTCATTTAAAGGTGCTAACTTTATCTTCTTTATATTTACCCCCAGGAACTCATGACTGTTTTGATGTTGTTTTCATCTGGTTGTTATTTCATCCAATTACTATAATAAGCATGTCCTGCGATTTTGATTAAGTTTTGGGATGACCTTGCTTATGTACTCATTCAGCAGAGGATTCTAGCCATAAATAAAGGACATTGACCTATACTTTGTGATCCTAGAGAAGCTAAATAAGAAGGTGAACCCAAAGAAAATCATATAGTTATCCTCCTAGATATTGGAAGTAGAAAGATTGCCAGGCAAAAGTTGGGTGCACGGGGGTGGGGGTGGGGTGGGTGTAAGGGGAGATGGGGAGGAAGAAGGGAGAAGGGGAGGATTGGGGAGAGCTTGGGGGAATGGGATGGGTGGGATGGAGGAAGGGTATGGGAGCAGGGAAGTAGATATCTTAATTAAGGGAGCCATTCTAGGGTTTGCAAGAGACTTGTCTCTAGAGGGGTTCCCAGGTCCAAGGAGAGTTTCCCAGATTGTTCCTTGGGCAGCAGAGGAGGGGGTGCCTGAACTGGCCTTGTCCCATAGCCCCACTGATGAATATCTTGCATATCATCATAGAACCTTCTTCTGTCAATGGATGGAGATAAAGACAGAGACCCACATTGGAACACTGGACTGAGCTCCCAAGGTCCAAATGAGGAACAGACACAGAGAGAACATTAGCAAGGATGTCAGAACCATGAGGGGTTTGTCCACCCACTGAGATGGTGGGACTGATCTAATGTGATCTCACCAAGGCCTGCTGGACTGGGACTGATGGAGCATGTGATCAAACTGAACTCTCTGAATGTGGCTGTCAATGAGGGCTCACTGAGAAGCCAAGGACAATGGCACTGGGCTTTGATTCTACTGCATGGACTGGCTTTGTGGGAGCCTGGTTTGTTTGGATGCTCACCTTCCTAGACCTGAATGGAGAAAGGAGGACCTTGGATTTTCCACAGGACAGGGAACCCTGACTGCTCTTAGGACTGGAGAGGGAGGCGGAGGGTGAATGGGGGGACTGGGAAGGGAATGGGAGGTGGGGGGAGGTGGAAATTTATATATGTTATATATATATATATATATATATATATATATATATAATATATATATATATATATATATGTGTGTGTGTGTGTGTGTGTGTGTGTGTGTGTGTGTGTGTGTGTGTGTATGGGCCATAATCATATAATTCACACTGAATAGTGGATGCCAAAGCTGATGTGAAACAAATCATTTTCCAATAAACTACTCAGGCAGAACAAAAAAAAAGGTCTCTTGTTTCCTCCCTACTCATTCCCTTTCTCTCAACGCACCTCATTTTGCTTTCACAAAATCAGTATAACCCTGCCTTTTGTACTCTTTGTTTCTCATATAAAGTGTTTTTTGTTTCTAGGGTTTCCATTCTAGTTCCAAAATCTACAAAACAGAAGTGAAAACACCAAACACATAATCTAGGTTCTAAAAATGATCAAAACAGGCAGTGTGTCTCCCCTACCAATCTTTAAACTACTGTTTGACACATGAATTTCTAGTGTCATTCATGTTCCTCCTAGGCTGGGTAAACCCAGAGGAAGAGGAGGCAGAAAGAATATAAAAGGTGGAGCATGGGGAGCAGTGATGTGAAATCCTGTGTTCTGAATGTGACATGGTAATCACATTCATGGACTCATAATGGATCCTGTTTTGTGTGTAAGCCCTACTAAGACCAGGTCTGCCAAAACCCTAGCAGAGATTATTTTTGGACATTACCTCTTACTGAAGAGATGTTGAATGCAGACCTTTTGTGGAGCAGAAGAATGCTTCTTTTCAGAGACTGTGGTCATTGGAAGCTTCCTATATTACAGTGCTTCTTTCCATATGACCAACATTAACTGACTTTCTAAATGTCCTGAAGTGGTGTGATGCATTTTGGAGGATATTACAGGGAATTAAAGGGGAAATAGTATAGTAATTTAATCCTATTTAATTGTATACATGAAGGCTAAACAATCCTTTCAAATAAAGAAAAATAAGTATCTATTTAATGACTGAATGATTTAAAAAATCTTCAAAGAAAATTCTTAAGTAAGTCTCTGCTAAATGCAATATACAGGGTAGCAAGGTAACCCTCAGTAAAAGGAATTACGATGAAGGTTTAGTACAGGTGCTATACTGCAGTAGCATTACAGTAAAATCAACTTAGTACTAGCACAAACCCAGACAATAAGAGTGTCTGGGAGAACAGATTGAGGTCAATTCTGGTGGTTGATGTTTAGGGAGATGGCAAGAGTACAATGAGTTTAGCTAGGTGACTAAATGCACTGCCTTAGCCATCTAAGGATAACAGATATACTGATACGGGACATTGGGGATACTTGAAATGTTGAAAACCAGAAGATGTGCAGGGTAAAGGATGATGGCTGAGTTTTGGGAAGAGCCCAGGGACCAGGAGGAAATCAAAATTTACCACTTATACTTCCTTGACACACAGGGCAACTAAAGGATCAGTAACTGGTGAAAATATAATGCTAGAGACTCTTAACAGAGAGGGCCCGAGACAGAATAGTGGGGCATTTGCAAGTGGGACTTTATGATGTTTCTTAGTAGAGATGTTCACAGAGTAAAGTTGTAAAATCATTCATTGTATTGTTCTGCTGGCTTAGTGAGAAAAGTAGAGGACCCTTGATAGTCTGTGCTTGTAATCTGGGGATGCCTCAATAAAGAGAGAGCAGGAAGAGAAATATAAGATATTGGTTGGACAGTGAATGGGGATTTGGGAATTCCCTATTAGTAAGATTGATTAGGAGGTTCAGGTGTATTCATGTGAACCTTTATCTTATGAGATAATTGTAGGATCTGTGGAATGAGAAAAGGACAATAACCATAAACTTTTATGTTTCATGAATTTGTAAAAAGCACATTTAATTAAAATTTCTTGAATATATGCTGAGTTTCAAGATAGTTGGAAGCAAAGATGCTTCCTAACAAAGATTTCACACCCTTGAAGACTCAGGTATTTGATCAGTAAGACTTAAGACAAACAATTTATGAGATTAGAAAATTATAAAAAATATAAAATCCATTATAAAGTTTTCTAAGGGTAAAAAAAATACAGGAACACTCATCCAGAAAGTATAAACATTTCAATACATAAGCTTCAAAGTGACTAAAAAATTGTATAATGTAATCATGATGGGAACTTCAGGAGAGAAATTAATGTTTTGCCAGTGTTTACTCACAAGACAACTCTTGCAATGTACATCAAGATACACATTAGTAAGCAGAGATGGTAGTAGGCTGAAAATACCTCAGTAAATTTCTTTTTAAAATTCTTACTAACATAACTTCAGTTCCTGCCATGCCACCTTCTGGGGTGTCTGTGTGGTCACTCATGTAAGATGTGGCAGAATCTTCAAGGAAGAGTACCCACAGAGAAGGTGTGAGTGTACTGTCCTTTCTGCATTGGAGCCCTTGAACTTTGGGAATTACCTGCTTATGTTCTAAGGAATACAGTCTGGTTTCTTCCGGAAAGAAAGAGAGTATGTTTTTGTTTCCAGAGTCTACTGATGAGCCATTGCCCTATACAGGAGTATATAATGCTAATGAAAGACAATGGGTTAACATTCAAGAGAAAAAAGTTTCCAGGTTCAATGTGGTTCTTAGTAAATAAAGAACAAATGACAAACTTAATTAAGGAATGGAGATAGATTTAGCAAAGATGGAATGAGTATAGGGAGAGAGAGGTAAATGCCTGTAACGTCTTGACATTGGTTTTGGGGAAGGTTTGAAAAGGAGTAAGAAACATGGAGGGGAAGAAAAGAAGTTCTTCTGCAAATATTGCAGAAATATGAAAAAAACGGTAGACTATTTGACTATTTACCCTGACTTCTTTCCCTTAGCTCAAAATGCAATGAATTCATAACCTAGATAAGGATTTGTATAGAAACAAATGCCAAGCCATGTCTAGCATGACCAATCGCAGACTCTGTCAGGGACATCTGTCTAATGAAAATCTATTCTCATCTATCTTATATAATGATTCTAAGAATAATCAGCATCACATGAAAAACAATATATGCTGTTAAGTATTTTTTCTGTATAAATGATGAACCTCATGCCTAATAAAAATGCATTCAGATGCAATTCCTTTGAGTCTTGTGTCTGTCATTCACTGACTCCTTACCCACCTATTCCTGAGACCCTGCTCCATTGATCCTAGTGCCCTGGCTGAGCTGGTTCATTGCAAGTCCCCACTTTCATGCAAGGAAAAGCTCCATGATAATGACACATAGTATAAGAAATATGGGGATGTGTGAGTTAGAAGCACCATTCATTGAGGGGGTCTTTATGGGACTTTATAGGGTTCAGGCTTTCAGACAGAGAATCCAGATGGAGAGATAGTGTAACTGTGGTATCAGGAAATAAACATGGAAATGCAAAAAAAAAATAATTCTATTCCAAATGAAAATCCCACTCAATTTCCACACAACTAATATATTGCTGGTCACATGACTTTTGTTTCTAATTCTCTGAAGTTCCTACACATTATTAACCAATGTGTAGCAGAACCATGATCCCATTGGAAGGTGTAGTGGCATTTCATTTGTACTTTAATAACTATACCTTACTCGAGGATCGAAAAAGTAAAACAAACACAATGGCCAGGCTTACAGAGCAGTTAGCAATGACACACACCTTTAATCCCAGTAGCCACACTAGCTTACATTAGAAACTGGACAGTAGTGGTACATGCCCTTAATCCCAGAACTAGAGAGGATTATAAAGCAGGAGGAGATCACACTCAGACTCTGTCTCTTTCTGAGATTCTTGGAGGCAGGATCATCATTTTGGACTGAGGTAGAGATAAGACCCAGTAGCTGGCTGTTTTGCTTTTCTGACCTTCAGGTTTAATCCCTATTTATGTCTCTGAGTTTTATCAACCATGTTACAGTTGGTGTTCAAATTTGGGCTACAAATTCACCAAGAAGCCATTTGTCAGAGGCTTTTTAGCCATCAGGCCAGAGCAGGGATTGGAATTCCAACTCTAGGAACTGGAACCCAACCTAGCCATCAGGATGAGGGGGAGGCACTAGCACTCCCAGCTAAACTCTGTCCCAATTTAGCATCCTCTCCTGCTAAACACCCGCCCTTGCTGCCACCCACATGTCATCCATGTGGTTTCCTACATTGCCCCAGAACTTCTTGTAGCTCCTAGGTGGCTCCCCATGGCTTGCTCCCAGTCCCACATACATGCAGCTCCCATGTGGCCACCACAGTTTCTCCTGACTCCTGTGTACTATACACCATTGTTGGATGGCTTCCCTGGCTGGTGTCTAACAAAATTATGTTCAATTTGGTTTTAAGTTCTTTGTGTACAATCCACAGATTCTCCTGTCCCACATCATTATTACACCTTAAAAATATCAAATAAAACAGGCTTTTAACAGAGGTAAGTCATCTGCTAACTATTTATTATTATATTTTTTCAATTTCTAAACCATTCCTAAGATAATGTCAGATATCACCATCTAGGAATTTTTTTTTTTGAGACAGAGTTTCTTTGTGTATCAGCCCTTGTTGTCCTGGACATAGGTCTAATAGATCAGGCTGACCCCAAACTCACAGAGATCCACATACATCTGCTTCTTAAGTGCTGGTATTAAAGGAATACACTACCACCACCTGGGTCTCCATCCAGAAATTTAGTAACCTTTTTACTTAAATTATTGATTGAATTCTATGAGAGTATATTACCTAAATGGGACACATACATTCTTTTCCATAGCTGCTATAAGTTTGATAATTCATATTATATCTTTTCAGAAATCATTTGAAAACAGAGTCAATAATGTGAAATTTTAGAAATAGTACTGTCTTTACAAACTGATAATGAGAAGTTAGCCAAAAGGATTCATATCATTGAAAATGGCAACCTTAATTTGACTGGAAAAATTCAATTCATGCTAATGGATTATGAAACTTTAGAAAATGAGAGATTATCTACAAGAATCCTTAGTTTTGAGATTGACAATCAAACTCTGTAAAAAAGTTATGGCAAGTTAGCAGAAGGAACATCACTTCTGGAAGGATATTTCCATGTCATCCAAATTATCTCGAAGGAAAAGAAGATATCATTTATGGAAAAAATTTAAAAATGTCATGTGTACAAGATGAGAACAAGGAATTAATTGATTTGAGGAAATCATTAGAAATATTTAAAGATCAAGAGCTACAGACTTTACAAAAGACAGGAATCTGAACCAACTTAGGAATTTGTTGAAAGTGATAAGCAAGGAGAAGAAGTACAGGCAAAAGATGACTGTAAAAATTTAGTATTGCCAGTTCCTTTAAAGTCAGTTGTAGATACTTCTCCTGTTAACACCTCTGAAAAGTCATCAAATATCACATACCCAAAGGACATACAGAATGTAAATGGGAGAACCTATATATTAAAATGATCTAAAAGATATTGAGCCAGAAGTAGTATCGTATGGCATACATAAATCATATGTGAGTGAGTTGGTAAATACATGGGCTTAAAGAAATAAGATCACTCAGTATGATTGGCTTTAACTAGTCTCAGTTTCACTATACCATGGCCCACAACTTCAGGAGAAGTGTTATTTGAGAGGGGAAAATAAGGTCATTAAACACCATAGAGTCAGAAGTTTTGAGACCTCATAACATCAAATTCTTGGTGATGGCCATAATTCTGGTCCAGATAGCCAAAGTGCAAAGAATGCATACATATTGTTCCTATGCCATACAACAATCTTGACTGCTTGGGACAAGACTCAAGAATGAAGACAAAGAATTGAATCATATATTAACTGATGTAGATGGGCCTTCTGTCTATGTGTTATTTTCATTGGTTAATAAAGAGACTGCCTTGGCCCTTTGATAGTACAGAAAATTAGGTAGGCGGAGTAAACAGAACAGAATGCTGGGAAGAGGGCAATGAGGCAGACGCTATGGAGCCAGCCACCAGGTCAGACATGCTGAATCTTTTCCGGTTAGCCACCACCTCATGGTGATACACAAATTATTAGAAATGGGTTAATCAAGATGTGAAAGTTAGTCAGTAACTAACTCTCTAGAGATAATGGGCCAGGCAGTGTTTAAATGAGTACAATTTGTGTGTTATTATTTCTGGGGCTAAGCTAGATGTGCAGGAGCTGGGCGGGATGAAAAGCAGGCCTTCCCGCAGCTCCTCACTACAATTAATGTTATACAAGGCCTAAGAGAAAACTTTAGTGACTTTTTGCAAAGATTAATGAAGGCTGTACAAATAGGGGTAGCAGATCCAGAAGCTAGATGGGTACTCATTGAGTTGCTGGCTTTGAAAAATGATAATTTATAATGCAAAAAAGATATTTGGATCCTTGAAGTTAAAATCAGCATCAATGTACAAATGGATCCTACACATAGGCAAGGTTGAATCCTTTGACTTTAACTCTGAGGCTTAGGTAGAAGGAGCGATTTCCAAAATTATGACGACATATCAAAATCCCAAATGTTTTAACTGTGGTAGAACAGGCCGTCTGAGAAGGGATTGTAAACACTACATGCCTATAATCAATGTTTTGTGTTGGAATTACCCAAATAGTAGGCCCCAAACTTCTGTGTTATGTAAACAATATGGAAAAGGCTCAAATGGACCAATGAATGTAGAGCAAAAACAAAAACAAGGCAACCTGTTATCATTGAAAAACTCTTTGAGGGGTTTCTTGCAGGCTCCCAGGTCAAATGTGGTCCAGTCATTCCCAGTCACTGTGGAGAACAGGACTCCCAAGGAAAATCAGAAAATCCATTTCCTGTTATTAGAAGAATGTATTTTTCTAAATTATAGAATGATCATGGAGTAAAAATCAAAAATGTTAACAGAAAATTGAAAAAGTATATTTTGGCAGACTTTTATAAATGGTCACAGACAAAAGCTAAGAATTCAAATAAATAACTTTGTATTTGAAGCATTATTAGATACAGGTGCAGATGTGACTATAATTACTACAGAATCTTGGTATCTAAATTAGCCTCTGTAGAAGGCAGAGTTCAATTCTTAAGAACTGAAAACCTTTCTCAGATAAATTCAACATGAGTTAGGCTGATTGTACAGGGCCAGGAGGACAGAGAGAAAGGCTTTGGCTATATGTGGCTAATATAGTACAGATGCTAAGGCCTTTTGACCTTTTACAACAATGGAATACCCAGTTAAGCAATTATGTAATCTCAGAAAAGACCACAAACCAACTTACATTTTTGGAAAGACATTATAAGTTACTATAAAAAACAGACACCTTCATGCTTTCCAAACAAACAGAACAACTGGCATACTTTCATAGAAACCAATGGCTCTAACTTTAAAATGGTTAATGAAGAAAGCTCTATATGGCTTTTAAAAATAGAGAAACTACAGGCTTTAAGACATCTGGTATAAGAGCAACAAGATTTTCAGCATATCGAAGAATCAACTAGCCCTTGGAATTCTCCTGTATGTGTTGTTAAAAAGAAATTTGGAAAATGAAGAATGGTAACAGATCTAAGATCTCTTAACAAAATGTTATTCTGCCAATTGCCTCTCTTCAGTCTGGAATTCCTTTGCCTTCCCTGTTGCCTAAAGGATGGCCTCTTATAGTCATTGATTTAAAAGTTTGTTTTTTCACTATATCTTTACAAGAAAAAACAGAGAAATATTTGCCTTTGCTGTGCCTACTCTTAATCAATCTCAGACTGCTAAAAGATATCAGTGGTAGATTCTCCTACAGGAGAATACTGGTATACCGGTATACCAGCCACAGAAGAAGACCCAACAGTCTCATCAATAGACAACACTCCTTTTTGAACTTAAGTTAGTAATTTCTGTGAGAGATCTATGAGATCCCACAGCCCAGGAAAGAATATAACAGAACTGGAAGATAAATTTTCATACAGGATGTCAGCATTTTCTTTACAAGTCAGTGGGTGAAATTTGACTACCCAAGTTCTTTCAAGATGAAATAACTGTCACAATATTATTGATGTGTGAGTCTATAGAAGAGCATGTGGTCTTTAGTGTTATTGTAATGACATCTATGACTGTTATTATCTTCCTTTCTATTGAACCACCGTCTTCCTGTTAGTCTGTGTATGCACTAGGACAGTGCCCAGGATTCTCTTGTACTATTGATATTTCTAATTTCACTGAAACTCATAAAATTCCTGATTTTCTCCCATGTTAAAAATCCTACGATATATTCTCATTTCCCTTAGTTTTTCTTGTTATGGGAGGACCAAAACCACGCTGCTCCATCTTCCATGTGGGATATCGATGAAACTGACTGGCCCTTCAGCATCCAATACAATCTCTCTAATATAACCAATTCATACTTTATACATTGACATAGCTCACACTACTCAGGACATTTGTGTGACAATATGATGGGAGGAGGTATGTTACGGGCCAACTGCAAGGACTCAGAGTGAACAGTCTGAGATCACGTACATAGTCCTGCATTCTTGCAGAGTGATGCCCTTACCATCATGCCAGAAGCAAAAATCTGTATTTTGGTTATAGACATCTTAAGTTCACAAGTTAAGTAAGCTATTCAGAAGGCTCTGTAGGACAAGCTCCAGGAGTAGGAAATAACCCTTTCTCTTCTTATCTCCCTATGAGACTTGCAGGCCCCAGGTTTCAGAATTAATTAACATTCCCTTTGTTAATTAACAGTCACCAACCCTCAGTATCTCTGTAAACTTTTTCTGTTGGCAAGAGATGCCTCCCCACCTGACATTCCAGCTTCCTATCCTCCCCGTGCCTCTTTGCTATATAAATGCCCCTGAGAAAAAATAAAGTTGGCAGCTTGATCAGAAATACAGACTTGCTGTCCATTTCTTGTGTCTCTTGCCCCTCCATGCCTTTCTCTTCCAGGTTACCAGGGACTCAGATTCATTTCCTACTGGTTGGGACATCATCATACATCCTGACTTCACTACTTGACAGTTTGATAGGGTCAAGTTTAAACAAA
Source organism: Myodes glareolus (assembly GCF_982192425.1). Taxonomy (NCBI): domain Eukaryota; kingdom Metazoa; phylum Chordata; class Mammalia; order Rodentia; family Cricetidae; genus Myodes; species Myodes glareolus. The sequence continues at coordinate 11,243,993 of NC_142036.1, read as the reverse complement.
GTCCTCTCTAGTGAATTTTGGTTTTGATTCTGCTACTCATGGTTTCACCATAAAAACCAAACTTCAGATTGTGATTGGTGGTATAGGGAAGAGAATAGCCAGGTACTGAGTCCAGGAAAAGCATTGGAGGACAGGGAAGGAATTCACTACTGACATCAGGATATGAGAAAGAATTTATTGAATATACTACACTTTGCTTCAACCAATCATTCACTACTAGTCCTGGGAAGCAGTCGTGGAGTATTGTATCAAGACTCACATTGATGGCTTTTTTTTAATCAAACGACTATATGCTCATGTCCTACATATTTACAAAATTCAATTATGGGATAAATTGTTTCTTCATTGTGTGTGTGTGGAGATGAAGATGTGTCTCAGGAAAGGTGGAATATAGTCTAAGTTTCAAGTATCACTTTTGTGAGAAGCTTCTGTAAAGCAAAGGACACTGTCATTAAGGCAAAATGGCATCTTACTTAATGGGAAAAGATCTTCACCAATCCTACATCAGACAAAGGTCTGATGTCCAAAATATATAAAGAACTCAAGAAACTAGACATTAATATTCTAATTAACCCAATTAAAAATGAGGTCATAGTTCTTAGAAAAGAACCTACTACAGTTGTTTTGCTAATTGGTCATATTGGTAAATATATTTTAAATGTGTACATTTGAACACATAGTTAGTGCTGATATTAGCCTTTGTTGGATAAGCCTCTTTTGCAGTGAAATAACACTTAATCCTGAGACACATAACTTTTCAAATTCCAGTGAATGTGTTCTGGTCTATTGGTCATCAATATCAACTCCTCCATGGCAAAAGAATACCTCAGAGAGGGTGGAGAATATGTAAGACCCAGAGAATGAGGAGGAGTGCTGTGCTGTAGAACTCCATGAAACAAGTGAACAGACCAACAACAGATCCTTCTTTCATCACAATTGAGTTGAAAAATGTTATCTCTTTGCTTTGAATACCCACTTGACCAGTGAGATCAATCCGAAGGTTGCAAGTATATGATGGAGGATAGCCCACAAGACACATCCCTTTACCTGAATCCTAGAGGTGCCACAAGTTGGTATATCTGATATTAAGACCAAGAATTTATGACTCAAATATCACTGCAGAGGCCACAAAATTTAGTGCAAGTGAATGAGTGTAAGTAAGTACTCTGTGGAGGAAGCCATGGATCTAGAAATGCATCTACAAGATGAAATTACAATCTTGTAACCTTTTAAAATGTGTTTAAATACATTGGTAGGGTAGGGTATTTTATTTTTGCCAAAACCAAATTGATTGCAGACCAGGAATCTGACAAAACCAGAATAGACCCTAATATATAGAAAGTACATTGTGATTTGACAGAATTTCCAGAAAGGGACTTAGGCTCAAGGACACCTTAAGCAGTGTGTTAGCCAGGAACCTCCTGTAGGCTCCTGAACCTCAGCTGCTGCCTCTAGTTGCATTTTTTCTATGGTCTGAGTACCAGAGCATAGCCGGGGTCAATAATGAAATTGATGTTCATGCCTTATGTGAGGATTGTGTAGAGACTGGAAGAAATCAAGGTTAATGGTTTATAGGTCCTAACAGGGTATTCCAGCATGATCTGTTGGCTCTTGCCAAAATCCTAAATTCTGCTCTAACTGGAGAATTAAATGAAGCTCTGTTGTGAATCAAAGGACCCCCGTCACTCCCAATGATCCTTGAGTCTCTTCAAGATTCATCCTAGTGCCTGCAGTCCAGCCAGGATTGCCCTATGTGATGGTATCTGTCTTGTTTAGATGAGATTGGAAATTACATAGAAAACTAAACATTATAGTGGAAAACAGGACTTTGAAAATATTCAGATGCATTATAGATTAGTACATACTAAATTCTAGAAGAGTGCAATGAGAAACATGACTTTGATGCACAGAGCAAGCCAAGGAACAGAGAAGCCAACTTATCTAAGTGGCAGGGATTTTCCATATAGACCAAGCTATGAGAGATTTTCTTGATCTGTCTCTCTATTGAATGTATTAAGACTATATTTCACCGTGCCCTACTTTAAAATGCACTGTTGTCGATAATTAAAGAATTTATTAACTTGAAAATCTTTCAATACCATATTTTCTGATAATTATTTAAATTCTCTCTTCTTCTGCAGATCCTATTCATTTCACCATTTCCAGATTTCCATAATGGTCAGTTTGAAGGGTTATTTATGAGGGTTTGGACTCAAGTCATTCATTTTCATATAGATAGTTAATGGTTGGTTTAAAATCCATAATTGGCAATACATTTTCTCTTTTAAAAATTATTTTACAATACATGTGTTTGCTTTTACATATTACAATTCTTTTTTCAATGTATAATGAGAGTATCCAGGGCCCCACAGTTGGCTCAGTGGTAAGATGCTTGCCGTCCAGTATTAGTGTCTTAGCTTGATTCACAAAACTTAGCTTAGAAGTTGGAAGTGATGGCTTATTCTATATTCACAGCACTGGAGGGTGTGGTGACTGGAGGTTCTCTAAAACTTGCCATTCCACCCAAGAATCTATCTGCACATATGTGCTCCAGGTGCACCGTGAGATAATGTCTCAAAAATAAGATAGAAATGAACCAATAAAAAACTCAATCTTAAATCTAGCCTTCAGACACATGTGCAAATCATACACAATGCACACATAGTCTAGACAGTTAGGTTTTCAAGCCATCCAAACATTGTCCTTACCCTGCATGGGGTTCATGGTTTATAGTTATTTAGAGCTGTGTCATTGAAGTTGCAGACCTTGGATGAACTGCTTGCTATGGAGGTCAAGAGATGAACTCCTGTAGACTTGTTCCTTCTCCACAATTTTACAACTGCACTTCCTATTCTGGGGACATACATTCCTTTTCCAGCCATGTGAGTGGCTAATTTAAGTCTCTGAAGGTGAGAAATGTTATTTGTCTAATTGCTTAATTCCTATTATTAAGAGAGTTTGGTTCTTAAATTTAAGACATTTCACATGATCATAAAGCTCTCTACCACAGAGCTACAAGCCTGGCTGAATCTTTTAAAACATCACATTATTGTACAGAAATATTTTTTGAAGACAGCATTTATGTACTACTAACATATACACCAGGAACCACAAATTCTTCTTCCTGATACCCAGAATTTATAACTGATTTTCTAAAGGATCAATCTACTGAGAATGGATCTCGAGAATGTTGGGGTGGGGAGGATAAATCAAACTAAAGAAAGAAAACAGAAGGAAGAGGACAAGGAGCAGTAGAGGAAAACTCACCCTCAGTTGATTACACCTATTCTGATTCTGGACTCCATGACCTTTTCAAGACTACCATGTAGTTGAACTACAGCCTGTTGTTGTATCTCACTACTCATGTTCAACTCACACACTTGAATAAAAAGGTATAAATGAGAGCAGATTGCACATATGAGTAACAGTGTGTGTCACAGACTATAAAGTGAAGACAGGATCTGTTGAGCATCATTTGTCAGCAAACACACACACACACACACACACACAAAGAGAGAGAGAGAGAGAGAGAGAGAGAGAGAGAGAGAGAGAGAGAGAGAGAGAGAGAGAGAGAGAGAGGAGAGAGAGAGAGAGATAGAGAGAGAGAGAGAAAGAGAGAGAGAGCAAGAAAGAAGAGTAAGAGAGAGAGTGTGTGAGACACTGAGATAGGTAGACAAAAAGAGTTAAAGGGAAACAAGGAGAAACATTGTAATAAATAAACACACAGAACACAACAGGAAAAAGAAATTGGAATAAACATTTGGATCCCTGTAAAGAAAATCCCTAAGTGTGATATGGAGAGGCAGTGCAGACACAGAAAAGTCCGGTCCTCCATGCTTCTCTGAGCAGGCTCTTTTGTGACCTCTTTCTCTATGTGATATCAGCGCCCTCTGCTGGTCCAGTGTTCACCACAGGGTTGTTTATGTCTGAACTCACAGTAAAATTCAATCACTGTGTCTCTTGCACAGTAATACATGGCTGTGTCCTCAGACTTCATACTTCTCATTTCCAGGTACAGAGTGTTCTTGGCATTGTCTCTGGAGATTGTAAACCGGGCCTTCACAGCGTTCGCATAGTTGATGTAGCTACTATCACTACTAATGACTGCTAGCCACTCCAGCCCTTTCCCTGGGGCCTGCCGGGCCCAGCCCATTGCATAACTACTGAAGGTGAATCCAGAGGCTGCACAGGAGAGTTTCAGGGACTTTCCAGGCTGCACTAAGCCTCCTCCAGACTCCAGCAACTGCACCTCACATTGGACACCTGTAAACACAAAGAATTCTGGTCAGAAAACTGACACAAAAGATTTTTTTTTATTCTCTTTCTCATGTCCAAACAACGCAGAGTATCTCATCTTTATGAATTACCTTTTAAAATAAGGACAAAGAAAATCAGTTTAAGCCCTAAGTCCATGATGAATGGCCTGTATTCAGTGCTGAAACCTGACTGGGAGGACTTGGGAATGTAGGGTTGGTCTCCTCTGCCAGAGCTGCAAGGTCAGGGCAAGCCTAGCTTTTATGGGCTCAAAGAAGACTTGTTTTGCATATCTTCCTGCTATAACATGCTCTGTAGTTGGACCTGGGCAAAAGTCAGTACCCAGCGCATATAAGTCATCATACCCCCTGATGACAGTTGTAGAAACTAAAGCATTAACATAGTTCCGTGTACACATTTTCCTTCTTAGAGCCTCACCACACTTTATTTAGTTCCCTTTTCACTATAAGCATAGAAAATGTTGTGTTTCCACACTGTCATGTCTCTTTAGGATCAATGTGAAATTGAGACGCTCCACACTGCTGGGGTTCTACATATTATCTCTGTCTATCCCTTTGTCTCTGCTGGACATGGCTTCCTCCTGACATGGAATTTAGGTAGAATGACACCTGTCTCTAAGTAAAACTCCTTCTCTGTGACTGGAACACTTGAGACTTTTTTGATATTTCCTGAGTTCTGAGAAATGCTGTCCTATGACACCAGGAGGTTTGGAAATGAGACGTTCCTAGTGGTTGTCTTCCTTCCTATCTGTGATTGCTATGGAGATATATTTATATTTGCAGCACTTAATTCTTTGCATCCTTTGTTTACAGCTAGTATCCACTTATGAGTGAGTACATACCATTTTCATCTTTTAGAATCTTGCTTACCTCACTCAGTATAGTGTTTTCTAATTCTATCTATTTGCATTCAAAATTAAAAATGCCATTGAATTTTACCACTGAGTAGTATTCTAATGTGTAAAAGTGCCATATTTTCTTTATCCGTTCTTTAGCTGAGGGGTATTTAGGTTTTTTCCAGGTTCTGGCTGTTTCAATAATGCCTCTATGAACATAGCTGAATAAATGCTTTTGTAGCATGATTGATCATCTTTCGAGTGTATGCCCAAGAGTGATATTGCTGGATCCTGAGGTAAGTTGTCCCAATTTTCTGGGAAACCACCATACTGATTAAACAAGTGGTTGTACAAGTTTGCAGTCCCACCAGCAGTGGATGACTGTTCACCTACTCCAAATCCTCTCCAGCATAATCTATTATTTTTGTTTTGATTTTAGCCATTCTGACAGGTTTAAGATGGTTTCACAGAACTGTTTTGATTTACATTTTCCTGATAGCTAAGGATGTTGAACATTTCCTTAAGTATCTTTTGGCCATTTGGGATTCTTCTGTTGAGAATTCTCTGTTTAGTTCAGTACACCATTTTTAATTTTGTTATTTCAAATTTTTATGTCTAATTTCGTGAATTCTTTACATGTTTTGAAGATAAGTCCTTTGTCTGAAGAGGGGTATGACGATCTTTTCCCATTTAGTAGGCTACCTTATTGTCTTATTGATTGTGTTCTCTAATTTAAGGAGGCTTCTCAGTTTCAGGAAATCTATTTGCAGATAATCCAATACATGATTTGTAAAATCTCTTTTCACATTTGTTTAGTTGTTACTTTACTCTAAGGTGACATTATCCCATCGTCATTCAGAATTAGGAAAAGGACATATCAATCCTGCCTTCCCCTTCAGGTCTCATGCTGCAATAACAGTTATTCTGGTTATAGATTATGCATATGTATCATCTAGGTATTTCCTTTTCTTTAAAATTATCTAGAGCAAATCAAAGGACAAACTGAAGATAAGAGAATTTCAGTGGCATCTCTATAAACAACTATTACTTCTTTTCTACTCCAGATGGAAAACTTTGCCTGTGCCTATTTGTTCAATGATTTATTTACCTTAATGTGGATATACATAGTCTTTTAATTAATGTAGTTAGGCTCTCTGAATATTCTTGTTCAAAAGTAAAATCCTTGTTATTAAATTAGATGTATTAGTTCTGATATATTTTATGTCCAAAAAAACTCATTTAAAATTTTACCTTGTTCATCCATTTTAGGAGCAAATGTGTAAGCTGATCCTCACACTGACCCTGGAAAATAAGACAGTGGAACCTCTGGGTTTAACATAGTGTGGAGTTATTCAGTTCATGGTTATGTGTTCTTCTGTCAAGATTCTAAGAATGTAGTCAATGTGGTCTCTAAAGCTTCGTCACATACTATTGGTTTCAATGCGTGAATTTCTGGAGAAGCTTAAGCCTCAGAACTAAAGAATTTCTTCTTCTTTCTAAACCTGCCCCAAATTTATGATCCATTAATACAGAGCCCACAGCAAACACATCTTCTCTGAAGACATTTCTCTAACTCACACATGAGAAGCCAGGATCTTACTGTCAGACACATCAGAGAGTGTGTAGGAGTAATTTTGAGAGCAACAAAAGCACCAACAAACTGTGAAAATCTTAGAACTCAGTTGTCTATTGGAAGGGTTGGAGAGAGATGAACCAGGGCCTGGAGCTAATGTCTGCTAGGATGTGCATATTTTTGCTGAGAATTTTATGGTCTGGGTTGCACAATACGTCTATAAAGAAATCATTAGCTTGGACTTCAAGGTGCAAGCAATGTTTTAACAAAATGCCAAGGCTCAAAAATAGAATCTTGCAACAATTTTCACAACTGTACACTTTTATAAGCTCCTATTAGTTTAGAAGTAGAAAACTGTGAATGGCTTATTTTCTAAACTAACTGTGGAAATTAACATCAATTCAGGGAAGTTGTTGTTTCTCTACCACAATTTTAAAAAGAAACAAGATGAATTAAAGATTATTCAAAATTCCAAAGCTGTCTTACAAAATTTGTAGTCAATAAGTTTCATAATTTCAGACACCTGGTGACATATATATATATATATATATATATATATATATATATATATATATATATAGTGCTGATTTGTCTGACAAGAAGCAATTAGATATCTTAGAGTATTGTGGGGGAACAAAGATGTTTAGTGTGTAATTAAACGGCATGATTAAAAGGTTATTAGAGGTGAAGGGTGCTCTAGAAGATTTCTTTGTGTAAAGAAAAAGAAAAGGTCAGGGTATCAAACAAGTATAAATGTAGCATATTCCAGAACTTCCTAGTTTCTGAAGTGACCACCACTGTTTCTGCGAGTACTTTTGATCCTCAGCATCTACTGCTGGTCTAAGTAGAGAGGTTTCTGTCCAAGCTCACACTGGAGTTCTCTAACTGCGTCTCTGGCACAGTAATTCATGGCTTTCTTTGAAGTTTGCATATTGTTCAATTATATGAAAACATAGCCCTTGGAGATGCAGTGATATTTTGTTTGTGATCTTACAAATAAAGCTTCCTGAAGATCAGACTGCAATGCTAAGCCACTAGTTAGCCATAGATGCCAGGCAATGGTGGCACACACCAGTAAATCCAGCACTAGGAAGACAGAGGTGGACGGATCTCAGTGAGTGCAATGCTACCCTGGGCTACAAAAGATTGAATCTGTGAAAAACAGAAACAGAGTTCACACAGACGTGATCCCACCACCTGGGATCATATGCCTTTAATCCCAGCACTAGGGAGGTAGAGAAGGGAGTGGGATGGCTGGACAGAGAAAGATATATAAGACAGGAGGAGACAAGATCCCAGTGCAGTCTGAGGATTCAGTCTGAGAGGCTGTCTGAGGTGTCAGAGAGACAGCATTCTGTGAGAACATTTGTAGAGAGAGGATCTTCCCCTTTTAGTTTGAGCATTGGTAGAGATAAGAACTTTCTAGTGGTATGTGATTTTAATTTTTTATCTGAGAGGAGATTCCAGGGATTGGTTTTATACACATAAGTGATCTCAGAGTATTCACGTCCCACTTAGGGACACCATACCTGCACATTTACTAGTTCCTGTTTTCTGTTTGTCTGTGTGTCTGTCACTGTGTACTTTTACATTTACATCCTTGTCTCTTTACCATTTAAAGAACACTGCAAAAGCGGGCTTCTACATATGGATGAGGAATGGAGGGTCAGCTCTGCATGACTCCTCATGAAAAACAGTAGCATGTGACCAGTCTGGAAGGTTATGTTAGCTGAAGCAATAAAAAGACAGAGATGCCTAAGTGATGACAAAAAGTGAAGAGGAGAGATGCTTGAAAAATAGAAATTGTTTGTCTTGAGGTGAAGATTACCTTAGAGAAAATGGAATTAAGGGCTTTTCTTCATTCCTTAGTAATGTAAATCATCAGAAAATGACAAAGAATAGCTCAAAACAATCTGTCAGTAAATCTCAGAGAAAACCACCAATTCTTTCACACTGAACACCCCATATGTGGTATCTTTTATTTCTCTGAGCATGTTCTATATTGTGAGTAGCAGTGATGGGGAGGCTGCCTTCCTGTGCCAGCTCTGAAGGGTACGTACCCCGTAAGTGCTTTGTCAGCCTTGTTCAAACATTATGCTTAGTGTGTCTCATTTTAGCATTATCTGATTTTTTTCAGTGTGCTTTTTAGACCTTGGAAAAGATCACAAGAATAATTGCATCTTTTTCATACCATCCTAGAGAACTGGTATGTGACCCCTTATTCAAGAATTGTTTCTTTGGTTACTCAGAGAGAGTTTGTGTCCACATTTTGTTTTCTCATGCTTCTAGGGGTCCCTTCCTCCATCAAACTATCTAGAAGGAATAAATAAGAAAAATACGTTCAACAGAATGCTATCACGCTAAATCTGCACGTTACTTACAATTATCTTCCATTTGATAGCTGCATCCCTATACTTGAGTTTGTCCAGTCATTTATTCACTCATGTTTCCTGGAGTCATGCGTGTTCAGTTAATGGCTCCTGTTACAATGACAGCACAATATATTATGGTTGTATGTGGTTAGAATTTGTCATTGTAGAAAAATCTATGATCATCTGGGAACTGCAAACATCAGTTGGAAGAAAATGCTCCCACCAGATTGGCATGTAGGCAAGCCTCTAGTGTCACTTTAGGGACATTGGAATTTCTTTTATATCATTGAGGAAGGAGCTGGAAAATATCTCATTTGAAACAGAAAAAAGGAACTTGTTGCAGAAACAGAAATTTTATGTAGATTTAGACAGAAAAAAGCTTATTCATACTAATCTATGAATCAGTCCTCCTACTTCCCTCTGTACTCTGCTACTCACTTCTGATGTCCTTTTCTGGCCACTCCTACTCTCATGTCTTTTCTTTCTGTTTGTTCCTCCCCTCCTTCCCTGCCTTCTTGATAAACTTCTGCTTCCTTATTTCCTTTCCTCTCTTCCCTCACACTCTCTCCCAAATCCTTTCTTCCATCACTTCCTTCAGTTCCTTAGTTTCTTGCTACATGTTACAAGTTGTTTCTGCTGGATTTGAATAATTGTAATGGCTCCACTGTATCTAAAAGACAGCACCCAACTGTATCACATTCCTCCAGCAGGGAGGAATTGTTACCTTTCTTGGGCTTCAGAACATACATAATATGTATATATTTTGGGGTGAGTATTCAGCAGTCACCTATTTTCAGTACTGGGGCAGTCATGGGTCCATGCTTTACATGTCACACACTTCAGAAAAGCTTCACTGACCAAGGCTGAGAGAAGCCCTAACATATTGGTACAAGTACAAAAGACAGTGTTAATATATGTTCCTTGGCTAAAGGACAATAACAAATTTTCTCATAGTACTGTTGATCTTTAAGCATAAATGAGTTATAATTTTTAAAAATATTGAAACATGTTTTAATTTTGAAACATGATTAGCTCAGTAAAATATATTGAGGACCTCAGGTGGGTGTGGCATGTATAGTTCCTTTCCTCTACTTGCTGGACCACTTAACTGGCTTGCTCTTATACATATCTTGTACAGGAACACATAATAATTTATCTATAGAATGACCTTGCAATGTCCAGAGGTAACTATATCACAGAACTCCTCCCCATTTTATGGTACCTTCATTCTTTCAACTCACTCTTCAGTGATGTTCCTTGTGTCTTGTGGGAGGAATATGGAGGGGTAGGGAAGTGGGGTACGTGGGAGTTTTGATATAGACATTCTGTCTCTGGACAAGCACTCACACAGTTGTCTATTCTTAGTAGTGAATAGTCATGGACTCTCTGCATTCAGTGTTGGATGCTGGTGGACAGAGATTCATTTTATTTGCAGGTGTACCTATTGGTTGGTTGCTTTTGGCCATTATGAGAATCCACAACCACAGGCATATGGGCAATGCTATTCGGTTTTGTTGAGTTATAAAAAAGAACATGAATTTTGGAGAAAAATATATTGCGAGGGCCAGGAAGAAAAAATTGTAAGGAAAAACTAGAGTGAGAATACGATGAAGATACATTGCTGATGTGTATGACTTCTCAAAAATATGAAAGATGGTTTTGAAATATTATAGTATATTTAAAGTCCATTAGTATAGAAGATTAAAGTCCTCCAACTCTAATGTTCTGATGAGCAGCTCATTCACCTGCAGTATCTTCCTACCCTCACAAGTTGAAGCCCTTTAAATCTATACTGTCTCCACGAATGGTGGAGACATCCCTATCTTAAGTCTTTTTAATTTTCAACAGATACTGACAGTGTAACTGTTTTGTTGAACATCCCCCCACACTTCTCTTAAAATGAGTATTCCTAAGTTCCTCTGAATTTCCTTCCTTTAACTCCAGGCTGTCAATCTTTATTTGGATACTCAGAGCATCTCCAATTTCTTCCGCTACTTTTTGTGGTTTCCTGAAATGAAGCTGGTAAGGCTTTCTCTCCCTCTCTCTCTCTCTCTCTCTCTCTCTCTCTCTCTCTCTCTCTCTCCTTATTGCATTCCTTATTTACAAGGGATACATTTCTAAACTAAATATATTTTTGCTTTTGAGAAAATTCATCACTTTCATCAAAAACATGAATGAGTATCATATTTTTTAAAAAATAAATTTAATGATGAGATTAATTAATTGAGCCTGTAATTCTTATATAAAGACCACACAGCCCATCCTGATGGGAATAGATTTGAAATAAAGGTGTATGAAAGAGAAAACATGTAGGAAATAATGAACGTATAGTAAAAGGAAAATTCTTTTGTGCTGGTGAATTCAGTGGTCTGTATTGAAAAAGCATATGAATAAATATATAAAAGAAAAGATGAAGAGAGAAATGATTCTCACACACGCAAGCTCCTAGAATCACAGAAGATCCTGCAAACTCCAATCAACAGAGTGATCCACCTGCTATCTTTGAATGGGAGGTGAAGCACAAAGATGCCTTACCTGGTGAGTAGGACAAGTACCTGGGGCACAGCTGCTGTCACCAGCTGCATTTTTCTCTCAGTCTCTATGCTGACTCCTTCTTAGGATCAATGACTTTGCACACAAGTTATGACAAGCTAGACAACATGTTCAGTGTTTGCTTTGATGTGTACACATTGTGTGAGGACGATGTTGATTTTAAAGCTTTCCTGGACTCATGGATCACTGACCATATCCAACCTTTCTGTTAAACTTGAATTCTATACCGATTCAACCATAAAATCCAAATGAGACTCTGTCCTGAGTCTAGGGAACCCACTTTTTAGATCCTAAATTGTTTCACATCTGATCCTGGTGCCCAATGTAGAGTCCGTTATTCCCTCCATGATGGTCTCCATCTCATTTGTTCCAGAGTACACCTGTATTTAAATACACATGCCACAGTTGAAAATACATTTTTAGATATGACCAATTCAAATATGTCTACACACTACACTTGAAGAGATATTTTTCTGGGTGATTTACAGAGGCAGTTCAGACATATGAAGTATAGCCTTTTATGTCCCTCTTCTTTCGTTCATGGTAACTACGACCTGCCTATGTTCTCGCTGTACCATTCTGTTCATAAGGACTCCCTGCAAGGAACCTTGTGTCTAGGTTCATACTTATTCTCCTCAATGTGCATTTTGACAAAGCAACACTTGGTTCAGACTATCAGTTATGAGGTACAGAGTCTTCTTGTCTCCAGCTCTGGTCAATTGGTCCTTGACAGAATTTGGATATTTTATTGAAACACCGGCCTTATATGTATTAGATCCACTCTGGTCCCTGCCCTGGAGCATGACAGACCCAGAGCACATAGTAATCACTGAAGGTGAATCTACATGGCACAGAGAGAAGTTACACAGTTGACCCAGGCTGCAAGTATCGTCCTCCAGACTCCACTAGCTTCATCTCCCACAGGACACCTGAAAACACTGAAGGAACCTGTTTCACATGCCTACCTTCCCTCTTACTCATGTACACTTACAAACTTAGCACCTCTTTTTTTGTTTTAAATTGCCTTGTAAAAGAGCACCAAGAAAACCCCAGTTCATTCTCAGTTTTATGGTGAATGGTTTGTGTTCAGTGTTTATCATTGATGGGCAAACATGAAAATCCTAGACTGGGCTCCTCTTCCAGAGCTTCAGTGTAAGAAGTAGGCTGGTTTTCGTGAGGAGAATGAGATCCTCCTTGCATTTTCCTGCTATTTTTGTCCTCTTTACCTAGGCTCAAAAAGTGAACTATGCTCAGGAAAGAACTGACATTCATGGTGGTCACTGTAGCCAAGATCAATGATAAAATAGATATTCATGTTTCATGTCAGGATAATAGAGAGATGGAGGAAAACAAAGTTAATTTTTAATACCAGGGTATTCCTGCATTATCTGTTGGCTCTTACTAAAATCCTATATTCTTCTCTAACTGGAGAATTAACTGAAGCTCTGTTACAAATATAGGGACCCTACCTCTATTGATGTCCGAATCTTTTCAAAATTGATCCTGGTACCGACAGCATAGCCGTGTCTGCCTTGTTTGTTGCTCTCTGTCTTGTTCAGATGAGATTGCAAATTGTGTAGAAAAGTAACATTACAGTGGAAAACAGGACTTCAAAAATTTTCAGATGCATTAAAAATTAGTAAAATCTAAGTTCTAGAATATTGCAATGGTGAGTCTCTGTTGGCCCTTAGTACTGCCTGCTGGCCCTGAGCTCTCTATAAGAGAGGCTCACACTAGAGTTCTATCACAGTGTCTCTGGAAGAGTAGTGTATGGGTTTGTTCTCAGTTTGCAGACTGTTCAGTTTAAAGAAAACTTGGCTTTTTGAAATGTCTTGCTGATGGTTATCTAGTATTTGAGAACTGAATTGTAATAAGTGTTTTCATTATACTGTATTATTCCCATTAACTCCAGACCCTTTCCTGGAGATTGGTTTACCCAGCGTACATGACAGCTGGTTGATGAGAACACAGAGACAGTGCAGGTGAGAGACAGACAGGGTCTGGGTCGACTGTGATGACTGCACCAGTTCAGGTACTGTCTCCTTCACCTGGAACTGGGATAGTGCAAATGTTCAAATATTCCATACACAATGTACCTGGTTCTCTCTCCTGAAACACTCACAGGTTAGACAGGTCAAGAGGCAGAGGAGCAGCTCCAGGACAGACATGCTTTGCTGGAGCTCCAGTGAGAAGGAGATGCGGCTTCTCAGGTAGGGCTTGGCTTTCATTCTGAGCCTGAGAGCTACTTTGCATTGGGGAAGTTCCTGAGAGGATAAAGGAAGCCCAGGAGGTTTCCCTTCCTTTTTCAGGTGACTGACACTTTTGCTTCTGTTTCCCAAGTGAATGGATTAAAACTATATTTCACCATGCCCAACCATTAAATTCAGCGTTGTTAATAATTATAGATTGTATTTTCTTGAGAAACTTTTAACACAATATATTCTGATAATTATTTACTTTCTATCTTCTTTGACAGATCCTGCCCATCTCCGCAATTCCAGATTTTCATAAAAACTCAGGTTTTAAGAGTCTTTTACGAGAACATATAAGTGTTTGGACATGAGATATTCTTTTCAATATAGACAGTTAATGGTTGAAAAATCCATAATCTGCAATATATTTTCTCTTTTAAAAATTAATATACAATATACATATTTGCTTTTACAGATTACAATGTACAGTGATAATATTCAGGGCTCAAAAGTTGGCTCATTGGTAAGGCACGTTCCTCTCTACTAAAATCTTAGCTTGATTCACAACAGTTAGCTTAGAAGCTGGGTGTGAATGTTTACCCTATATTCCCACACTGAAGGCATTGTGACTGGAGGTACCCCAAGTCTTGCCAGCCAAAGATTCTGTCTGATCACTTATGCTCCAGGTTCACTGTGATATCCTTACTCAAAAATAAGATAGAAATCTACTGGTAATCATATACAAACTCCACTCTAGCCTCCTGACACATGTGCAAACCATGTACTTTGCACACATAGTCTAGCCAATTAGCACTTCTAGCCATTCAAACATTGTCCTTAATTGGCATTGGATTCATGGTTGGTAGTTATACATAATTATGCCATGGATGCTGTAGTCCTTGCCATGGAAACCAAGAGATGAACTCCTGTAGACTTGTTTCCTCTCCACAGCTTTCTAAGTGCACTTCTCAGTGTGGGCACTTCCATTTCTTTTCCAGGCATAGAGTCGTTCATTTAAGACTATGAAAGTAAGAATGATATTTTTCTGAGTGCTTAATTCCTATTTTTAAGTGAGTTTGTTTCTTAAACTTAAGGTCTTTCACATGGTCACAAAGCACTCTACGACAAAGCTATATGCGTAACTCAATCTTATAAAACATCAAATTTTTCTACAGAAAATAATGTTTGATGACTGCATTTAGCCACTACTAAAATAAACATCAGGACACAATTACTTCTTCCTTGACACCCAGCACTTATAACTGATTCTGTAAAGAATCAAACTATTGCCAGGCAGTGGTGGCACAAACCTATAATCCAGGCACACGGGAGGCAGAGGCAGGCTGATCTCTGTGAGTTTGAAGCCAGCGTGGTATACAAAGAGCTAGTTCCAGGACAGACTCAGAGAAACCCTATCTCAAATACACAAAAACTAAATCAAACAAAAAAAAAAGAATCAATTTACTGAGCATGGATCTTGAGAATGTAGGGGTATAGAAGATAAATAAACCAAATGAAGAAAACAGAAGGAAGAGGACAAGGAGAAGTAGAGGAAAACTTCATCCTCAGCTGGTGACTCCTGAGTCTGGACTCCATAATCCTTTCAAGACTACTGTGTAGTTGAACCACAGCATATGCTGGGATCTCACTTCTCACTTTCAACACCACACACCTGAATGAAAGAAAAATAAGAGCAGACTGCACATATGAGTAACAGTATCTGCCACATATCTAAAAGAAGAAGACAGGTACTTTTGAACTGGGTTCTCTGCCTCAGGTGCTTTGAGAGTCACTGGGATCTTAAGGAACTGAAATATCTTCAGAGGTTTTATCAGGGTAAGAAAGGCTCTGGTTCTGAAGTCAAACCTTGAATCCCAACCTCTCTGCTCACCTGATCTCAGAGCAGGTTTCTGTGGTCAGATGATTCTGTGATAACCTCTGTAATATAAATTATTCATAGATGATGAGAAAGTATGCATCTCTGAAGCAAGCCCACAGACACACAGACACATGCACACAGATAGATATACAACAGATACAATCCTTCCTAAAACACACATATAAGGGCTGGTGGAAATATGTATATTAATATCATTTAATATTTGAAAATATTCTTTTTTCAGCTATGTTATTTATTCTACTTAAAAATAAATCACCGTCCTCATTCATGATGTACTGTGAATTCATTGATTTATCCCACTACCCTCTCTCCCCTTTTTCTCTTTAACTTCTTTAATCCTCTGTCCTCTCCTACTTAGTGTCTCTTCATTTCTCTCTTCCCTCCTTTCCTGATTTACTGCACCAATTCTGCTTCTTTTTTTGCTCATCCAGACATGAGATTGCAGGGTCACATAACCTTGTGTAATTCTGTGAAGGACCCCAAAGTTTTCATAATGTCTTAGTAGAACCACATTCCCATTTCCACAGCATGGGCATCCCTTCTCCCCCATTCCCATAACCCTTGGTCTCATTTTTTCCTTGAGTAAATGGCACTCATATCATTGGTTACAGACAACTAATTCTTTTGAGTTTAAGATCTATTTCTGTGGTTATGAAAAATGTTAGCTTTATGTAACACTTCTGCCCACTTTCACTGATCAAGGTGAAGCATCCCAATCAGAAGATGGAGGGCAGAACATGGTTTGTTCATGAGGATCTCACCTCTCAACTCTGGGTTCCCAGAGCTATCTGTTAACCTCCTGACTCAAAACTTAGAAAAGTGAGAGAAAGGAATATTTCTTGAAAAGAAAATTTAAACTGTTCTCTTGGATAACAGAAATCTGTTATAAAGGTTATAAACATAACCTTTAACGGGGAGTACTGATGTTTCAAACTCGGTAATTTTTAATAAAAATGATAAATATATTTTGAAATATTACCATTTGAATCAAGGTCTCATATAAAATACACAATAACTAGACCATTGGGCCAAATAACTGCATTGAATGAGAACTTTTTAAAAATACACTGTTTTAATTAGGGGTATAGGTTTCTGTGTGGGTAGTGTAGTGTTCACAAAGATAAACAGATACCACAGAGTCCACTAGACTCACATGTGGCTCTGAGCTGCCTTCATCTTCTAGGGTTTACAATCTTCTTTGGCTTCTTTGGGAACATATGCTTGTCACTGAACAGGATCATTTTGCTCTGTGTGATGATCTGATCTGCATTTTGTTCAGGTAAAAGCACATCCTAAATTTAAAAAGCAACTATAATGAGGCTGTGGAAATCAATTTTTTTGCCACACAAGAAGAGTTCAGTGTATTCTAAACAGAGAACTCAGAATCCATAACTATATAAAGAAATGGGTGTGGAATCCAACCAGGTGTACCATATAGGCAATGTAGAAAATGAACACTCACTGGGTCTCACAGGAAAACTAGTCATTGAGAACCAGGGCCAGTGATAGAATTTATCTCAAAATAAATGGCACAGATTGTTAGGAAAGATTCATCATATGTCAACACACCCACACATTTACACACACACGTACATGGAGAGTGAGAGAGAAAAATTGAGAGAGGAAAAGAGGGAGAAGGAGAGAGACTGACACATAGACCAGATAGATAGAGAGAGAGAGAGAGGGAAACAAGGACAAACACTATAATAAATAAACACACACAACACAACTGGAAACAAAAATTTGGATAATCATTTGGACATTCAAGGTTTACTACACTCTATACCTGTAGAGAAAATCCCTAAGTTTGATATGAAGAGGCAGTGCAGACACGGAGATGTCCAGTCTTCCATGCTTCTCTAAGCAGGCGCTTCTGTGACCCAAATCTCGAAGTGCTCTCAGCGTCCCCTGCTGGTCCCGTGTTCCCCACAGAGGTGTTTTTGTCTGAGCTCACAGTAAGATTCACTCACTGTGTCTGTTGCACAGTAATACATGGCTGTGTCTTCAGACCTCAGACTGCTCATTTCCAGGTACAGAGTGTTCTTGGCATTGTCTCTGGAGATTGTGAACCGGCCCTTCACAGCGTCGGTATACCTGGTGGTACCACCACTACTACTAATGCCTGCGACCCACTCCAGCCCCTTCCCCGGAGCCTGGCGGACCCAGCTCATGTAAGCATTACTGAAGGTGAATCCAGAGGCTGCACAAGAGAGTTTCAGGGACTTTCCAGGCTGCACTAATCCTCCCCCAGACTCCAGCAATTGCACCTCACATTGGACACCTGTAAACACAAAAAATCTGTTTAGAAAACTGATGCAGAAGACTTTTATTTTCTCTTTCTCGAGTCCACACAACACACAGCATCTCATCTTTATGAATTACCTTTTTAAATAAGAGCAAAGGAAACCAATATGAGCCCTAAATCCATGGTGATTTTCCTGTGTTCAATGTTGAACTCCTCTGCCAGAGCTGCAGTGTCAGGACAGGACTTGATTTTATGGGCACAAAGAAGCCTTATTTGCATATCTTCCACTCATAACATCAGGCTGTGTAGTTGTACCTGGGCAGAAGGCAGTACTCAGAGCAGATATAAGACATCATACACACCGATGACAGTTACAGAAATTGAAGAATTAATGTAGCTCTGAGTACACATTTTCCTTGTTAGGAATTCACCACACTTTATTTAGTTCCTGGTTTACCTGATGCATAGAAAATGTTGTGTTTCCACACTTCATGTCTCTTTAGGATCACATAGCTGTGTTTCTAGATATTAGCTCTGTCTGTCCATCTGTCTCTGCTGGAAATTGCTTCTTCCTTAGGTAAATATGGCATAGGGTCACCCCCCTCCATATAAGAACTCCTTCACTGTGATAGAAACACTTGAGACTTTCCTGAAGTCAGTTTTACTCAGTTCTCTTTTTTTGTTTTTATTACTTTAAAATAATACCAACCAAAATTCCCATTTCTTCTCCTTCTCCCACTTTCCTCCTGTTCCTCCCATCCCCTCAGTCACCCCCCTCCAGTCCTAAGAGAGGCCAAGTCACCCTGCCCTAAGGGAAGTCCAAGGCCTTCCCCTCTACATGCAGGCTTAGGAAGGGATGCATCCAAAGAGAATAGGATAGTAAATAACGAGTATATGCAGTAGAGACAATTCCCAGTGCCATTATCATTGACCCCTCAGTTTGCCCCAAATGTCAATTACATTCACATGGTCCAATTTGATTCCATGCTTGTTCATTCCCAGTCCATCTGGAGTTAGTGAGATCCCATTAGCTCAAGCACACTGTCACAGTGGATAGACCAACCCCTCGTGGTCCTGACTTCCTTGCTCATCCAGTAGTCCGACTGATGACTATCTTGAATATCACCATAGAACCTTCATCTGGCAATGAACGGAGACAGAGACAGAGATAGAAACCCACAATGGAGCACTGGACTGAGTACCCAAGGTCCAGTTGAAGAATGAAAAGAGGGAGAATTTTACTCAGTTCTTAGAGATGATGTCCTACAGTCCCAGGAAGTTTGCAAATGTGATGTTTCTTGTTACCGTCTGTCTTCTCAGTGGTTGCTATGGAGATAAGTTTATATTTGAAGCACTCAATTGTTTGCATCCTGAATTTCCCCTATGACCACCTTTTACTCCCCACTCTTCCTTTCTCTTTCCCACCTCGACACCAGGCAACACAGGGCTGTCTTCACGCTGTCTTAGGTCAGTTTTTGTTTCTGCACATTTATATAGTCAGCACAGTGGGGACATTTAATACATTTTTTGAAACAAAACACAAGATTTTCAATCAATTTTGTATTTATAAGACTTTGTTTTTATTTTCCTAAATTTTCATCCATTCTACCCCTTCAACCCCTTTCTGTCACTATACCCAAGTTATCCTTTCACAGTCTCAGTATTATCCTGTGCTTTTTCTGTCTTGTCTGTCACTTAAGTCTTTGAAGAAAGGAATTGAGGAGGTTACCAGAAAATGGAAGCATATCCCTTGCTCTAGGATTTGGAGAATCAACATAGTAAAAATGGCAATTCTACCAAAAGCACTCTATAGATTCAATGCAATCACGATCAAAATCCCATCAAAATTCTTCACAGACCTTGAGAGAACAATAATCAAATTTATATGGAAAAACAAAAAAACCAGGATAGCCAAAACAATCTTATACAATAAAGAAACTTCTGGAGGAATTACTATCCCTGATTTCAAACTCTATTACAGAGCGACAGTATTGAAAACAGCTTGGTATTGGCATAAGAACAGAGAAGTCGACCTATGGAATTGAATAGAAGACCTGGATATTAACTGACAAAACTATGAACACCAGATTTTCGACAAGGGAGATAAAGGCATACAATGGAAGAAGGATAGCATCTTTAACAAATGGTGCTAGCATAACTGGATGTCAACCTGTAGAAGAATGAAAGTAGATCCATATCTATCACCATGCACAAAACTCAAGTCCGAATGGAATAAAGACATCAACATTAATCTGACCACTTTGAACCTGATAGAAGAGAAAGTAGGAAATAGTCTACAAGACATAGGCACAGGAGACCACTTCCTAAGCAGAACCCCAGGAGTGCAGACAATAAGAGAAACAATGAATAAATGGGACCTACTGAAACTGAGAAGCTTCTGTAAAGCAAAGGACACTGTCAGTAAGACAAAAAGGCTACCTTCCGACTGGGAGAAGATCTTCACCAACCCCTCATCAGATAAAGGTCTGATCTCCAAAATATACAAAGAACTCAAGAAACTAGACACTGAATCTCTAATTAACACAATTTAAAAATGGGGTACTGATTTGAACAGAGAATTCTCAACAGAAGAACTTCGAATGGCCCAAAGGCACTTAAGGTCATGCTCAACCTTCTTAACGATCAGGAAAATGCAAACCAAAACAACTTTGAGATACCATCTTACACCTGTCAGAATAGCTAAACTCAAAAACACCAATGATAGCCTGTGCTGGAGAGGATATGGAGTGAGGGGAACACTCATCCATTGTTGGTGGGAATGCAAACTTGTGCAGCCACTGTGGAAATCAGTGTGGCAGTTTCTCAGGAAACTGGGAGTCAATCTTCCTCAGGACCCAGCAATTCCACTCTTGGGAATATACCCAAGAGATGCTATAACATACTACAAAAGCATTTGCTCAACTATGTTCATAGCAGCACTATTTGTAATAGCCAGAACCTGGAAACAACTTAGGTACCCCTCAATAGAAGAATGGTTAAAAAAGGTGTGGAACATATATACATTAGAGCTTTACTCAGCGGAAAAAAACAAACAAACAATGAAATCTTGAATTTTGCATGCAAATGGTTGGAAATGGAAAACACTTTACTGAGAGAGGTAACCCATACCCCAAAAGAGGAATATGGTATGTACTCACTCTTAAGTGGATTCCAGCCATAATTAAAGGTCTTTGAGCCTATAATTTGTGATCCTAGAGAAGCTAAATAAGAAGGTGAACCTGATGAAAATCATATAGTTATCCTCCTGGATATTAGAAGTAGACAAGATTGCCAGGCAAACATGGGTGCCAGAGGGGTGGGGGGGTTAAAGTAAGGGGAGATGATTAGAGAGAAGGGAGAAGGGAGTATGGGGCATAACTTGGGGGAATGGGATGGGGGAACGAAGGAAGGATGGATATGGGAGCAGGAAAGTATATATCTCAACTAAGAGAGCCATTTTAGGGTTTGCAAGAGACTTAATTCTAGAGAGGTTCCCAGGTCCAAGGAGAAGTCCCCAGATTGTTTCCTGGGTAGTAGAGTAGAGGGTGCCTGAACTGGCCTTGGCCCATAGCCATACTGATGAATATTTTGCATATCACCATAGAACCTTCATCTGGTGATCGATGGGGACAGAGACAGAGACCCACATTGGAACACAGGACTTATCTCCCTAGGTCCAAATGAGAAGCAGAAGGAGGGAGAACGTGAGCAAGGAAGTCAGGATCAGAGGGAACCTTCATCCAACGATAGACGAAAATTGAGACAGAGACCCACATTGGAGCACTGGACTGAACCCCCAAGGTCCAAATGAGGAGCAGAAGGAGGGAGAACATGAACAAGGAAGTCAGGACTGCGAGGTGGGCAATCACCCACTGATACAAGAGGACTGATCTAATGAGAGCTAACCAAGGCCAGCTGGATTGGCACTGAAAGAGCATGTGATCAAACTGGATTCTCTGAACGTGGTTGATATAGGGGCTTTCTGAGAAGCCATTGATAATGGCTCTGGGATTTGTTTTGTCTGCATGTACTGGCTTTTTGGGATGGTAGTCTGTTTGGATGCTCACCTTCCTAGACCTGGAGGGAGGGTGGAGGAACTTGAACTTCCCACAGGGCAGGAAACCCTGACTGCTCTTAGAATTGGAGAGAGAGGAGGAGAGGGAGTGAGGGGAGTGGGAGGGTATTGAGAGGAGGGGAGGAAGTGGAAATTTTTATAAATTATTAATAAAAAAATTGATCTTTAAAAAAACTTACTTGGTCATGGTAGATGCTTTTTCTGATATGTTCTTGAATTCATTTTCAAGTACCTTTAAAAATAAGCAATGCTTGTTGCATTGAGGTGTAACTAGCATCTTTTCTTTTTTAACAAAAGAAAATAAAGTATCTGTTTTCATTTTACAAATGAATTCCAATTTCTACTCTCTCCCCCTCCCATCCTTTCCATTTATTCCCTCACACGACTCTCATCAACTACTCAGAGAATGTATGGCACATTGCTTTGGGAAAGTTCTAATACGCTCCCTACTGTTTCGAGGCTGATCAGGTACCCATACAAAGAGAATAGTTTTTCAAAATCAGTATGAGGTGTTGGAATAAATGCTGATGCCACAGATATTGGGCCCATAGTCTACCCCAGCCATACAACAGTCACATTGAAGGAACTAATTTGTACCTATGCTAGTTCTTTTTTAGTCTACCTAGAGTTGGTGTACACCTATTAGCACAAGTAAATTGTTTTAGTGGGTAGACCCATCATGGTCTTGACCTCTTTGCTTTTATTCTCACTCCTCCCATTCTTCACCTGTACCTCAGTGGTATGGGAGGTCCTTATGTCCTTGTGCATCTGTCATTGGTTAATGAATAAAGATACTACCCTGACCTGTGATAGGGTAGAACTTATGTAGGTGGGGAAGATGAAAATGAATTCTGGAGGAAAGAAACCAGAGTCAGGGATATGCCATGCATCTACTACCAGAATAAGACATGCTCCTGAAACTTAGCCTGTTGGTCACTACCATGTGATGATACCCAGATGAATAAAAGAGGTTTAAACTAAGATTTAAGAGTTAGCTAATAAGAAGTTAGAGTTAAGGGGCCACACAGTGATTTAATTAATACAGTTTCTGTGTGGTTATTTCAGGGCTAATCTAGCCAGGCAGCTGGGATGAGCATCAGGCCCTCTGCTTATCCTTTGGGAGCTCAAGACAATGCTCTGCTTTAGGTCTCTGCCTCTGTTTCTTTTAGTTGCTGGATGAAGATTCTATAGTAATATTTAAGATATTCATCAGTTTCACTACAGGCAAGACCGGTTTGGGCACCTACTCCTCTATTGCTTAGCCTCTTACTTGGTCTCATTGTTATGAATTCATGGGAATATCTCTAGTGCCAGGTTTCTTGCTAGCCTCATAATGACTTCCTCAATCAAAATATATCTTTCCTTGCTCTCACCTCTGTCATTCCTCGATCTAATCTATCCCGTTCCTTGAAGTTTTTGTCCTCCTCCCTTTCTTCCTTCCTCTTCCTCTTTCACTGTCCATTTTCCCCCACCCCTGTGCTCCTAACTTTGTTAGGCAATCTTGTCTTTTTCCCCTTTCTAGGTGGATCTATGTATGTTTTTCTTAAGAACCACAAAAACTCTACCTGGGAAATATTTTACCTTCAGTAAAGTTAGCAATATACAACATCAACTCAAAAAAATCAGTCAACCTCCTATATACACTTGATTAAAAATTTAAGGGAGAAATCAGAGAAACTTCATGCTTTACAATAGCCACATATGGCATAAAATATATTGAGTTAAAACTAACCAAGAAGTAAAAGACCCATTTGACAAGAATTTTAAGTCCTTGATATTAGAAATTGAAGAAGATATTAGAAATTGGAAAGTTTTCCCATAGTCTTTGATAGGTAGGATCAACATAATAAAAACTTCAATCCTACCAAATCAATCTATAGATTCAATGCAATACCCATCAAAATCCTAACACAAGTCTTCATAGAACTTGAATTAACAATAATCAATTTTATTTTATAAAAACAAAAATACAAGGATAGCCAAAACAATCCTGTACAATAAGGTAACTTGTAGATGCATCACCATCCTGGCTATCAAGTCCTAGTATAGAGCTACAGTAATAAAAACAGCTTGGTAATGGTATAAAAACAGACAGGTAAACTAATTGAATTTAATCAAAGACCTGTATATTAATCCACACACCTATGAACACCTGATTTTTGACAATGAAGCTAAAATTATACAATGGAAGAAACAAAAGCATCTTCAATAAACGGTGCTGGCATAACTGGTTGTCAACACGTAGAAGAATAAAAATATTTCCTTATCTATCACCATGCACAACACTCAAGTCCAAATTGATTAAAGACCTCAATTAAATCTGGCCATACTAAACCTGCTAGAAGAGAATGTGGGAAGTAACCTTTAATGCATGGGTAGAGGAGACCACTTCCTAAATGTAATACAAGTTATACAGACAATGAGAGCAACAATCAATAAATGGGACTTCCTGAAACTGAAAAGCATCTGTAAAGCAAAGGACATAGTTAATAAGATAAAAAGGCAGCCCACTGAAGGTGAAAATTTCTTCATCAACCCCACATCAGACAGACGACTGATCTCCACATCAGACAGAGGACTAATCTCCAAAAGTATACAAATAAATCAAAAAATTAAATATCAAATTTCCAAATAACCAATTTAAAAATGGTACACAGAATTAAACAGATATTTCTCCACAAAAAAAATTTTCAAATGACTGAAACACATTAAGGAAAAGATTAATATCCTTTGCCTACTGGGAAATGAAAATCAAAACAACTCTGAGTTACCATCTACGCCATTTAGAATGGCTAAGATCAAAAACGCCTTTAATAGCTTATGCTGGAGAGTTTGTAGAGTAAGAGGAACACTCCTCCGTTTCTGGTGGGAATGCAAACATGTACAATCTGGAAATCAGTATGGCTGTTTCTCAGAAAATTGTGGATCAACATACCTCAGGGCCCAGCAATACCACTCTTGGGCATATACCCAAAAGATCCTCAAAATACTACAAGACATTTGTTCAACTATGTTCATAGCAGCATTATTTGTAATAGACAGAACCTGGAACAATCTTGGTGCTTCTCAACTTAAGATAGGGTATAGAAAATATGGCACATTTATACTATGGATTACTACTCAGTGGGAAAAAAATTTAAAATTTGCATACAGGACCTCTGAGAAAGAAAGAGTCTGGAAAATCCAATGGACTAGGTAGGAACCAGGAAACTCTGTGTGTACAGGTGAGAGTCTGAGACCTCTGAGCAAGAAGGGAGGAACTAGAGACCTCTGTAGGTCTGAATTTGAGTCTGGGACCAGCGAGGAGGTAGGCCTGGGCCAGGACCTTTATGGGTTCAGAAATGAGTCTGTGACCTTTGAGGATGTAGACCAGAGTGAAAGGTCTTTATGGGACTCTGCCCAAGTCATGGGCCTCCATGGGATCAGGCCCAGAACAGAGATATTTATAGAAACAGGCATGAGCCAGTGACATAAGTTGGTGTAGGACTGAAACAGCATAGTCCACAGGAGCAAGTAAAAGAGAACAACCACTGAGGGTGTAGGCCAGAACTAGAGACATCTGCTGGTCTGGGTGCAAGACTGGGACATTAGAGTGTTTGGGTCTGAGCCAGAACCTCTGTGGCTCCAGAAACGAATATTGAACCTCCATGCGAGTAGGCAGAAACCAGAGACCTCTGGGGTCCAGGGTGAGTCTGGGAATTCCAAGGGAATAGGCCAGAACCAGAGAACACTGTAGGTCTGGTTAAAAATCTGGAACCTCTCATGGAGTAGGCATTAGCCAAGACTTCTGTGAGAGCATGCCCAAGGGAGCAACCTCATCAGAATGAGACCCAACGAAGCAATCTCTGTGAGACCATGCCCAAACTACACCTGGTATTTCAGAGGGAATCCCAAGAGTGTTAAGCGATCTCCAGGAACATGGAGGGCCCTATGGGGTGACTAGAACCATACCGTGGCTGGACTATGATGAGTAGCCACCTGAGCCTTGAATCCACTGGCACCTGGAAGATAGATTACCAGAGACAAAACAGCCCAACTACATCAATCAGAGGAAAAGAGAGGTAGACAAGGTAAAAATACATGCAACATCAAAAGAGCAGCTACTAAAAACTAGTGGCCCTATAACAGCAAGACTTTAACAACCAAATGTAGAAAGAGCAAAGAAAATGATCTCAAAATAACTTTAGGAGAATGTTTGCAGTCCTTAAAAAGGAAATGAAAAATTCCCTCATTGGAGGAAATGACAAAAGGAAAATTGGAAGACATCAACAAATCCCTTAAAGAAAACCAAGAAAAAACTACCAAACATATGAAAGAAACTTTTTAAGACTTGAGAACTGAAAAAGAGACAATATAGAAAATACAAGCCAAGGGAATTAGAGAAACAGAAATAATAAGAAACTGACCAGGAACCACAAATGCAAACATAAACAGTAGATCATAAGAGATGGAAGAGTGAATCTCAAGAACTGAAGATACAATTGAGGAAACAGACTCATTGGTTAAAGAGAATATTAAATATAAAAAAGCTTATACAAAATATTCAGGAAACGTGACACCATGAAAAGAACAAACCTAAGAATAATAGATATAGGAGAAGGAAAGGAAGTCCAACATAAAAGCATAGAAAATATATTTAACAAAACCATAGAAAACTTTCCCAACCTAAAGAAAGACATGCCTATGAAGATATAAGAAGTTTTCAGAGCAACAAATAGACTGGGTCAAAAATAATTCATCTTGCCACATAATAATCAAAACACAAAACATACAGAATAAAGAAAGAATATTATTTTTTCAAAGGAAAAAGTCCAAGTAGCATATAAAGCCAGAGCTATCAGAATTACACCTGACTTCTCAATGACAACAATAAAAGCCATAAGGTCCTGGTAAAGTATTATGCAGATATTAAGAGACAATGGATACCAACCCAGACAACTATACCTAGCAAAACTTTCAATCACCATAGAAGACACACAAGACATTCCACAACAGAACCAGATTTAACTAATACTTATCCACAAACAGAACTCTACAAAAGTACTAGAAGGAAAACATCAACCTAAGGAAGTTGGCTACATCCACAAAAACACAGAAAATTGACGATCTCACAGAAACAAGTCCCAAAGAAGAGAAACATACACATAATAACATTACCAAAAATAAAAACTAAAATAAGAGGAGATATCAATTATTGGTCATTAATATCCCTTAATATAAATGGACTCAACTCATATATAATGAGACACAGGCTAGCAGGTTTGATAGCAAAATAGAATCCATTTTTCTGTGGCAAACAAGAAACACATCTCAAACAGATAGACAGTTGTATCTACATGATAAAATTAAAATCCTGTAAACTTTAATAATGTATTTAATACCTTGGTAGAGACAGTATACTTTATTTTATCCAAAAACAAATTTATTACACACCAGGGACCTGAGAAGACCAGAATAGATCCCAAGATCTACAAATTACAATCTGACTTGATAACATTTCCAGAAAGGGACATGAAACTCAGGGACACCTTAAGCAATATGTTAGCCAAGAACCTCCTTCAGCCCCCTGAACCTCAGCTACTATCTCTAGCTGCATTAGTTCCATGGTATAAGTACCAGAGTATAACTAGGATTAATGATGAAACAGATGTTCATGATTCACTTTAGGATGATAGAGAGAGTAGAGGAAATCAAGATTAATGGTTTATCAGTCTATCCAGTCCTGCATGATCTTTGGCTCTTACCAAAATCCTAAATTCTGCTTTAACTGGAGATTAACTAAAGCTCTGTTGTGAAACTAGGGACCATAGTCTCAGTGATCTCTTAGTCTCTTCAAGATAGATCCTTTTACCCACAGCATATCACGGTCTGCCATGTATGATGCTCCCTCTCTTGTTTAGATGAGATTGAAAGTTGTGTAGAAAAAGAAACATTATAGTGGAAAACATGACTTCATAAATATTCATATGCATTAAAAATTAATACAGACTAAGTTCTAGAAGATTACATGGAAAAAATGTTATTCATACACAGAGCAAGCAAAGAAACTGAGAAGACAATCATTCCTGGGCTTGTTTACCTGCTTTGATTTAGTACTGTGAAGACTTGTCATAATACTGGTGATTTCTGCTGGCCGTTAGTATTGGGTGCTGTTCCTGAGTTTTCTGTAGGAAAGTTTTATGCCGTTTCACACTTGAGTTCCATAACTATCTTTCTGGTAGAACAATATATGGCTGTGTTCTCAGTTTGCAGTTGTTCAGATTTAAGAAAACTTGCCTCTTGGAGGTGTTCCTGCTGATGGTTACCCAGGAATTGAGAACTGAATTATAATAAGTGTATTTACTATACAATTTTATTCCCATTAACTTCAGACACTATCCTCGAGACTGGTGGACCCAGTGTACATGACACCTGGTTAATGAGAACACAGAGACAGTGCAGGTGAGAGACAAGGCCTGGGTCTGTGATGGCTGTAACAGGTCAGGTTCTGATTCATTCACATGGACCTAGGACAGTGCCCCTGGGGAAAACCAAGATCACCATCATTCAGATATTACATGCATGATGTACCTGGTTCTCTCTCCTGAAAATCTGAAACACTTACAGGTAGAAAAGGTCATGAGGTAGAGGAGCAGCACCAGGACAGTCACGTTTTGCTGAAAGCTCTAGTAAGAAGGAGATGGGTCTCCTCATCTTGAGGGTTGCATTGCATTGGGGGAGGTTCCTGAGAGGATAAAAGGAAACCAAGCAGGTTTTGCTTTTTACTTCAAGTGACTGACTTTTGCTTTGTGCTTATTAGTAGAAATGGAAATGGACACTCAGGAACATTTTCCTTGTTCTGATTGGGTTTATAATCCCTGACAAACAAGAAATATTTTGAGTCACACTGTGCTGACCTGTCAGGCAAAAGATGAGAATGTTTACAGTGAATCCACATTCAATCAATGATGGTAGAACAAGGTATCACTTACTCGATGTGTTTGAATGTCACTAAAAATGTATAAGGTGGATTTAGGATGGAATTTGGGCTCATAATAGTCAGAAATCATACTTATAAAAACTTAAAATTTATTATTTAGAATTCAGTACAGACAGATTATTCTTTTCCCTCATCCAGAAGATAACTTGTAATTACCAACATTTAGTACATGAGATCTGGGAAAAAAACACAAGTGACTGACTTAGATCCTGTCTTATTATGCTCAGACTATTTACCTTCCTAATTAGGGACATGATAAATGGGCACTTTTCATTGAACATCTGTATTTTCAGCAGTCTTCTTTTCTCTTTGTATTTTTATATCTCACTTTCTCCGTCCTCACGTTGCAACACATAAGAACCCAGGTTTTATGATTATTGCATTGCTGAGGAATGAGAAAGTTAGCAGTTCATAACACCCCATGCAAAGTATTATCATCCAGCCAGGCTTCAGGGTTATGTGATCTGAAGTAATAAGAAGGCAGAATGATGACAAGATATTGAAGGATGACATTCTTGAACAGTGGGAACTGTTTGTATTCTGGAGAGGATAACCATAGAGGACAATGGACTGCAGGACTTTCTCCCATGTCTTGATAATGTAAATCACCAGGGAAGGGAAATGAGGATCTGTAACCAACTTGCTTTGTCAGATCCTGGAGAGCATCCACCGTTTCTTGTGTATGGGTACTCTACAATTTATGTCCCTCAGTTTGTTGTGCATAATCTGATTTGGTGAGTGGCAGTGATAGAGCTAGACCTTAGCATAGGTGAGGCAGTGTTCCTGGGAAATACTGATGGGGAACCAAGACTACGAGTGCTGTGTTCTCCTTATTCACTGGGACCTTAAGGAAGAATGTGAACTGAAATGTCTTCAGAGCTTGCGTAGGGTAATGGAGGCCCTGAGCCTGAAGGCAAACATTGAATCCCAGTGTTGCTGCTCACCTGACCTCAGAGCAGGTTTCTGTGGTGATCATGTTATGGTAACCTCTGTAATGTAAACTAATTATAGATGATGAGCAAGCACACAGATACTCAGACATATACACACAGACAGATATACAATAACAGAGACAATCCTTCCCAAAAAACAAACTTACAAGGGCAGATGGATACATGTATATTAACTTCATAGGATATTTGAAAATGTTATTTTCCCCTTTTTGTCATTCATTCTACTTAAAAACAAATAACCATACTCATTAATAATGTACTGCAATTACATTGATTCATCCCACTATCTGCTCTCCTTTTTCTCTCACTCCTTTGAATCTTCTGTTCTCTCCTACTGACATGTCTCTTCTTTTCTCTTCTCCCTTCTTTACTGTCTTCCTATAACAAATCTGGTTCTTTTTCTACTCATCAAGATGTGAGATTGCAGAGTCACATCATCTTGTGTAATTCTCTGGGGAAGTCCCCAGTTTTTATAACGTCTTAGTAGGACCACATTGCCATTTCCACAGCACAGGCATCCCTTCTCCACCATTCCCATAATATGGTCTCATTCTTTCTTTGGTAAATAGCACTCATGTTATTAATTACAGGCAAATCATTCTTTTGGGTTTAAGATCCATTTCTGTGGATATTAAAAATGTCAGCTTTATGAATCCTCTTCTGAACACTTTCACTGGTCAAGGTGAATCATCCCAAACAGAGGATGGAGGGCAGAACACTGTGTGCTCATGAGGACATCACCTCTCAACTCTGGGTTCCCAGAGCTATCTGTTAACCTTCTGACTCAGAAGAAAGATTGAGAGAGACAGAGGAAGAGTGATAGAGACTGTGACACAGACAGAGATCAAGAGACAAAGAGGGATAAAGGGAAACAAGGAAAAACACTGTAATAAATAAACACAACACAACACACTGGAACCAGAAATTTAAATAATAATTTGGACATTCAAGGATTACTTCGCACTATATCTGCAGAAAATATTCCTAAGTGTGATATGGAGAGACAGTGCAGACACAGAGAAGTCCAAATTTTTTTTCAAAGTTTATTAAATTATAAAAGTTTCCATTTCCGCCCCTCTTCCCAACACCCTCCCACTCCCCCCACTCCCTCTCCTCCTCCCTCTTCGTCCCTTAGGGCAGTCAGGGTGTCCTGCCCTGTGGGAAGTTCAAGTTCCTCCCCTCTCCCTCCAGGTCCAGGAAGGTGAGTATCCAAACAGACTGGATCCCAAAAATCCAGTATATGCAGAGGAAACAAGTCCCAGTGTCATTGTCAATGGCTTTTCAGAAAGGCTCCGGGCCAGCTACATTCAGAGAATCCGGCCACATTCAGAAAGTCTGGTTGGATCACATGCTCGTTCAGTCCCAGTCCAACTGGCCTTGGCGAACTCTCATCAGTCCAGTCCCCTTGTATCAGTGGGTGATCGCATCCTTCGCGGTCCTGAGTTTTTTCTTCATGTTCTTCCTCCTTCTGCTCCTCATCTGGACCATGGGGGGCTCAGTCCGGTGCTCCAATGTGGGTTTCCGTCTGTATCGCCATCCATCGTCGAATGAAGGATCTATGGTGATAAGCAAAATCTTCATCAGTATGGTTATAGGCCAAGGCCGGTTCAGGCACCCTCTCCTCTGTCCAGAGAACAATCTGGGGGATCTCTCCTTGGACCTGGGATCCCATATAAAATCAAGTCTCTCAGCGGTAAAAAAAAAAAAAAAAAAAAAAAAAAAAATGACATCTTGAATTTTGCATGCAAATGGATGGACATAGAAAACGCTTTACTGAGTGAGGTAACCCAGACCCAAAAAGAGGAATATGGTATGTATTCACTCATAAGTGGATTCTAGCCATAATTAAAGGTCTTTGAGCCTATTATTCGAGATCCTAGAGAAATAAGAAGGTGAACCTGAAGAAAATCATGTACTTATTATCCTCCTGGAGATTGGAAATAGACCAGAGTCCCAGGTAACCTCGGGTGCATGGGGGGGTGGGGGGGAGGGTTGTTGGAAGGGGAGAGGGTTAGAGAGAAGGGAGTAGGGGAGGAATGGGGAAAACTCGGAGGACTGAGATGAGGGGAGGGAGGAAGGATGGATATGGGATCAGGGAAGAATGTATCTCAACTAAGGGAGTCATTTTAGGGTTTGTGAGAAGTCCAATCTTCCTTGCTTCTCTGAACAGGCTCTTCTGTGACCCAGATCTCTAAGTGCTCTCAGCGCACCCTGCTGGTCCCGTGTTCCCCACAGATGTGGGTTTTTTTTTTTGGCTGTTCTCCCAAATCATGTTAAAAGATATTTTATTTTTTTATTAATTAATTTATTTGTTTATAAAAATTCCACTTCCTTCCCTCCTCCCCATACCATCCCATTCTCCCCGCTCCCTCTCCTCCCCCCTCCACTCCCTCCCCTCCTTCCTCTCCAGTCCTAAGAGCAGTCAGGGTTTCCTGCCCTGTGGGAAGTTCAAGTTCCTCCCTTCTCCCTCCAGGTCTAGGAAGGTGAGCATCCAAACAGACTAGGATCCCAGAAAGCTAGTACATGCAGACAAAACAAGACCCAGTGCCATTGACAATGGCTTCTCAGTCAGCCCCCATGTCAGTCACATTTAGAGACTCCGGTTTGATCACATGCTCGTTCAGTCCCAGTCCACCTGGCCTTGGTGAGCTCTCATTCGATCAGTTCCCTTGTATCCGAATGTGAACGCATCCCACAAGGTTCTGATTTCCTTTTTCATGATCTCTCTCCTTCTGCTCCTCATTTGGACCTTGGGGGCTCAGTCCAGTGCTCCAATGTGGGTCTCCGTCTCTATCTCCATCTATCGTCAGATGAAGGTTCTCTCTAGTCCTGCCTTTCTTGCTCACATTCTCCCTCCTTCTGCTTCTCATTTGGACCTAGGGAGTTAAGTACAGTGTTCCAATGTGTGTCTCTATCTCTATCTCCATCCATCGCCCGATGAAGGATCTCTGGTGATATAAAAAATATTCATCAGTATGGTTATGGACCAGGGCCAGTTCAGGTACACTTTTCTCTGCTGCCCAGGGAACAATCTGGGGACCTCTCCTTGGGTCTGCAAATCCCTCCAGAATCAAGACTCTTGCAAACCCTAAAATGGCTCCCTTAGTTGAGATATATACTTCCCTAGTCCCATATCCATCCTTCCTCTCCCTCCCATTCCCCCAATCCATCCCCAATCCTACCCCTCTCCCTTCTCTCTAACCATCTCCCCTTACTTCCACCCTCCCACCCCACCCCCTGCATCCAAGTTTGCCTGGCAGCCACTGTGGAAATCAGTGTGGCGGTTTCTCAGGAAACTGGGAGTCAACCTCCCTCAGGACCCAGCAATTCCACTCTTGGGAATATACCCAAGAGATGCCCTATCATACTACAAAAGCATTTGTTCAACTATGTTCATAGCAGCATTATTTGTAATAGCCAGAACATGGAAACAACCTAGGTGTCCCTCAATAGAAGAATGGTTTAAAAAGGTGTGGAACATATACACATTAGAGTTTTACTCAGCGGTAAAAAACAATGACATCTTGAATTTTGCATGCAAATGGATGGAAATAGAAAGCGCTTTACTGAGTGAGGTAACCCAGACCCAAAAAGAGGAAGATGGTATGTACTCACTCCTAAATGGATTCTAGCCATAATTAAAGGCCTTGGAGCCTATAATTCGTGATCCTAGAGAAACTAAATAAGAAGGTGAATATGAAGAAAATCTTATAGTTATCCTCTTGGATATTGGAAGAAGACAAGATTCCCGCAGATGTGTTTTTGTCTGAGCTCAAAGAAACATTCACTCACTGTGTCTCATGTACAGTAATACGTGGCTGTGTCCTCAGATTTCAGACTGCTCATTTCCAGGTACAGAGTGTTCTTGGCATTGTCTCTGGAGATTGTGAACCGGCCCTTCACAGCGTCCGTGTAGAAGATTTTGATACCACTCTTTTAATGGATGCGACCCACTCCAGTCCCTTCCCTGGAGCCTGGCGGACCCAGTACATTACATAGTCACTAAAGGTGAATCCAGAGGCTGCACAGGAGAGTTTCAGGGACTTTCCAGGCTGCATTAAGCCTCCACCAGACTCCAGCAATTGCACCTCACACTGTACACCTGCAAACAAAAAGAATTTTTTTTAGAAAACTGACACAGAAGACATTTTTTTTTCTCTTTCTCGTGTCCACACAACACACAGCATCTCATCTTTATGAATTACCTTTTATACTAAGGACAAAGGAAACCAATATTAGCCCTAAATCCATGGTGAGTGTCCTGTGTTCAATGCTGAACCCTGATTGGGAGAACAGACTGGATCCCAAAAAATCCAGTATATGCAGAGGAAACAAGTCCCAGTGTCATTGTCAATGGCTTTTCAGAAAGACTCGGGGCCAGCCACATTCAGAGAATCCGGCCACATTCAGAGAATCTCTTTGGATCACGTGCTCATTCAGTCCCAGTCCAACTGGCCTTGGTGAACTCTCATTAGATCAGTCCACTTGTATCAGTAGGTGATTGCACCCCTCGCGGTCCTGATTTCCTTTTTCATGTTCTTCCTCCTTCTGCTCCTCATTTGGACCTTGAGGGGCACAGTCCGGTGCTCCAAGGTGGTTTCTCTTTTTTAAACTGAATCTTTATTAACTTTTATGGTATACACAGTTTTTCTTCTCCTGTGGAAACAAGATCAAAACCCCTTCCCCAACACAACACATCACCTGCTTTCTATTGTGATGTCAACACATCCTAGAAATACACTGGCTGTTTTAAATCAGAAGACTTTCTTATTAACCAACGTATCTCTGCTGCTGTTGTTCCTTTCTCATTAGCATTAAGAAAATTCAATATAAATAAAGCATTATGCAATCTATTCCTTCGGGTATTTTCCACCTTTTCTGTTTGTTTAACATATCTTTTATAGTTCGATTTAATTTTTCTACAACTGCCTGACCTGTAGGATTGTACATTATACCTTAATATGCTTTATATTATAATAAGCAAAACGGTTTCATTTTCTTAGTGACATATTCTGGACCATTATCTGTCTTTATTTGTGCAGGTATATTCATGTTGGCCATAATTCTTTAATAAATTGATGGAGGAAGGTTTTCTGTCTATTGTGTTAGTTTCATTGGTTAATAAAGAAACTGCCTTGGCTTGATAGGTCAGAATTTAGATAGGCAGAGTAAATAGAAGAGTATGCTGGGAAGAAGGGAAGTGAGGCAGACGCCATCACTCTCCTCTTCAAGACAGCTGCATGTTAAAATCCTACTGGTAAGCCATCATCTCGTGATGCTACACAGATTATTAGAAATGGGTTAATTATGATGTGAGAGTTAGCCAATAAGAGGCTGAAACTAATGGGCCAAGCAGTGTTTAAAAGAATACAGTTTCCGTGTAATTATTTTGGATAAAGCTACCTGGGAGCCAGATAGCGGGACATAGCCCGCCTCTCCTTTTACATAGTGGTGCCCAACGTGGTAACTAAATCCACTTAAAAACCTGAGAAGGCTTAAAAAAAGGGGGAAGAGAGTTTAACACAACTTTGGGCGCCAGATGATGCCACAGGTGATCGGTAATGAAAAGTCCCCAGACTATCTTACAAAAGATACAGCTTTAATAAAACAGAAGGAAAAAATTACACAGAATCCTATCCATCTGAAATGCTGGATCCAGGCCAAGTCGAGAGGGAGAGAGAGGGTGGGGCCTTTCACCTGCCTGGTTTATAGGTAAACTTTTGCCTTAGGGCAACATGCCCCACGAAGAGGATGTGATTGGCTGAACTCCCCTATCAATAAATGTGTGATTACTGAATCAACCTTTTCTGAGCTCAAAGCAGTTGCCCACCGAAAACCTGAATAAGTGTCAATGGTATGGTGTACATATTTTAATTTTCCAAATTCTGCAAAGTGAAACACATCCATCTGTGAAATTTCATCCCTTTGAGTACCCTTTGTGTTAGTCTCTGTAGGTAAAGATGCTGGGTTATAGAAAGCACAAGTAGGACATCTCTTTATAATCTCCTTAGCTTGTTGACATGTAACAGAAAACTCTTTCTTTAAACCTTTGCTATTGACATGATGTTTCTTATGGAATTCTGAGCTCTTCAACACACTTCCTATCAATAATCGATCAATTTTTGCACTACTTTGTGCTAGGGAACCTGGCAGACCCGAATGAGAGTGGTTGTGTGTTATGTATATGGGACTAAGTCCATTCCTGATTGTATCTTGAACCTGTGTGAATAATGAAACCAATTCTGTGTCATTTGGTATAAATTCAGTTGTTTCAATATACAAAACTACTCTTTCTGCATATTGTGAATCTGTAACTATATTAAGTAATTTTTTAAATATACTTTAGCACCATGAGAATTGCATAAAATTATGCCTTCTGGACAGCATTATAAGGGTTTTGTTCCACCTTACATATTTATTCTCATTTGTAACCTGCCTTCCCTCATTTATTTGCTTTGGTATAAAATTTATGGGCCCCAGTTATTGGAGCCCCATGTACAATTTGGGAAAGAATCAAAGAAGTTCTTTTTATAAGGTTAAGTTTATTGCTTTTGGGATAATTGCTATTAATTTTGCCCAAAATTTAGCACAAGCTCTTTGCCATGGTTCATTGCCTTCCCTTAACTTTTTTTATTTCATCAGATGTAGAAGGCATTACAATCTCTGCTGGGTTTATACCTGCTATCATATGGGTGCCAGATGAAGAAGGGAGCGTAAAAGAAATCCCATACTAGCTCAGAAGTGAGTATCATAGAGTGCTATTAATGTCGGGGTAGACTAACAGATCACTATCCTCTGCTGGAATGAGGAACAGCAACCAAATCCTGTAGCCAGGAAAAGAGTCTAGATGTGCTTTACATTTGCATAAATAGTATAAGAGGCCACACCCCAAGTGGGTGGTAACTTAAAAGCTACTGATGGTAGGAATTCCTACAGCAAGAACACTTGACACTTTTCTGAATTTTACTCAGTTCTCAGTGGTGTTGTCTGAAGGCCTCAGGAAGTTTGTAAATAAGAAGTTTCTTATTGCTGTCTTCTTCTCAGTGATTGCTATGGGGACATATATATATTTGCAATGCTCAAATGATTGCATCCTGAAATTTTCCCTTTGATCACATTTATTACCCACTCTGCCATTCCCTTTCCCATCTTGATACCAGACAAAACACGGCTGTCTTCATGCTGTCTTAGGTCAATTTTTATTTCTGCATATTTATATAGTCAGCACAATGGGGACATTTAATGCATTTTTGTAACAAAACTTTTGGATCCATCTTGCATTTCAGAAGACATTGTTTTTATTTTCCCAAATTCTCATGCTTTCTACCCACCCACTCATTGCCTTTCTCTCACTACACCCAACTTTTTCTTTCAGAACCCCTGTATTATCTCGTCTTTTTTTCCCTCTTTCCCCTCACTTAAGATGTCTTTTCTTGTCTTGACTTCCATTCTAGTTCTAAGCCTAGAAAACAAAAGCCAGAAACACCAAACACACAGAGTCTCAAACACACAATCTGGATTTTCTATAAGGCAGAAACTGTCCTTCCCAATCTTCAACATGTTATGTGGTATAATATTTCCAGTATCATTCAAATTCCTCCAAGGTTTAGAAAAACTGATGAAGAGGAGGTGGGAAGAATGGAAGAAGTAGAGCACAGAGATGGATGCTGTGAAATGCTATCTTCTGGGCATGACATGGATATCACAATCATGAACTCATAATGGCTACTGTTTGACGCAGTAAAACAATATTACACCATTTCAGAATTATTGTTAACAAAAGGGTTATTTTTTAAGGAGAAAACTTACAGATCACCATCCTAAACAACAGTGCTCTGAGCCGGAAGCAAGAGGAAGCGGGCACAGTTATCACTGCTTTTTAAACTATAAGAGACCATGCCCAAGTGGGCTGGTATCTTAAAGGCTACTGGCTAAAGGAGAAGAATGTGCTCCCACAGTGGCAGTTGTCTGTATAAACCCAACTGGGTTCAAGCCAGCCAAAACCATGGTATAGATATGGCTGCTAATTACTTGTCCCTACTTCATACTGAGAGGAATTGAAAATTTATTTTTCTGCACAAGAAATATAGTCACACATTTTACAGGATATGGTCACTGGTATGTTTCCTATGTTGCTGTGTTTGGGTTCACACACATGCACATATGGGCAGCACTAACTGTGCTTAAATAAGTATAAGGTTGATAGGGCCCAATGTTTGGTAGATGAGGGAGTTGTATGGAAGAATATCACACATAGGGATCCTAAAGAATAAAGAAAATTGTAAAAGCTGTATAACTGAGGCTTAAAACAATAAATACAGAAAGTCAATTAAGGAGAACTGGTAAATATCAAATAACTTGGTAGGCAAATTTATCTGGGACCATATTCCTATCTAAATAGAACTGGTGGGTTTCTTCACTTATTTCTTAAAATATCTATTTGTAGATAATGCTATACATGTATTGTAAAACATCTTCTCACATTTGGTTAGCTGTTACTTTACTCTAAGATGACAATATCCCATCATCAAACAGAATTAGAGGGAACGTATTCCTGCACTTCCCTTTGAGGGCTCATGGTGCAATAATAGTTACTCTGGTGTTAGATTATACATACGTGTCATCTAAGTCTCCTGTTTTCTTTAAAATTACCTAGAATAAAACAGAGGATAGACTGAATAAAAGAGAATTTCAAGGGCATCTCTATAAACAATTGTTATTTCTCTTTTACTCCAGAGGGAAAACTTTGCCTGCACCTATTTGTTTAACAATTTATTTAAATTAATATAGATATGTGAAGTCTTTTAATTCACATTGATAGGCTCTCCAAAAAATATGTTCTGGATATTCTTGGTCAAAAGTAAAATCCTTGAGATTAGAATAGAGGTATTGGTTCTGATATGCTTTAGGTCCAACAAACTCATTAAAATTTTCCCTGTTCATCCATTTCATGAGCAACCAAGCAAGCTGATCCTCACACTTACCATGGAAAATATGACAGTGGAATCTTTGGGTTCAACATTGTGTTCAGTTATTCAATTCACTGTTAAGTGTTCTATGGTCAGGTTTCTAAGAATGTAATCAATGTCTTCTCCAAAGTTTCATCACATACTACTGGTGTCATTGTGTAAATTTCACAAGAAGCCTCAGCCTCATATGAAAAGATTTTCTTTTTCTTTATAAATCGTGCCAAACTTATGATCCATTAACATAGAACCCACAGCCAACGTGGCTTCTCTGAAGTACACTTCTGTAGCTCACACATGAGACAATAGTCTCTTCCTGTCACCAACAACAGAGAGTGTAGAAGTACAATTCCGGGAGCAACAAAAGCACCAATGAAAACACAAACTGTAAAAATTATACAACTCAGTTGTCTATGAGAAGGGCTAAGGAGAGAAGGATCAGGGACAAGAACTGATGTCTACAAGGATGTGCTTGTTTTTTGGCTAAGAATTTTGTGATCTGAGTTGCACAACATACATAGAGGAATTATTAGTTTGGACTTTAATGTGTAAGTTGATTTTTACCAAGATGCAAATGTTCAAAAGTATATTCATCCAACAGTTATAGCAACTGTAAACTTTTATAAGGTTCTATTAGTTTAGAAGTAGGAAACTATGGATGATTAATTTTTTAAGCTAACTTTGAAAAGTAATATCAATTCAAGGAAGTTGTGGTTTATTACAAGTTTAAAAATAAAGATGATGAATTAAAGATTCACTTCAATAATTACTGCACTCTAAACCTGTAGAGAGAATCCCTGAATGTGATGGGGAGAGATAACCCAGTCACAGGGGAGTTCAGTCTTTTATGCCTCTCTGGACAGGCTCTTCTGTGATCCAGAGCTCTTTGTGCTTTTAGTGCCACCTGCTGGTTCTTAGGACCCTGAAAGTTGGTTTGTGTCTGAGCTCACAATAGTATTCACTGTGTGCTTTGCAGAGTAATATATGGTTGTGTCCTCAGACCCCAGACTGCTCATTTCAAGGTACAGAGAGTTCTTGGTATTGTCACTGGAGAAGGTGAATTCACCCTTCATGGCATCAGCATATCAAATTGAACTACTACCACAATTAAAACATGCTAACCACTCCAGCCCCTCCCTGGTGCCTGGCAAACCCACTTAATCCAGTAATCACGGAACATGAATCTAGAGTCTTCATAGGACAGTCTCAGGGACTTTCAACACTGTAGTAAGTCTCCCCCAGACACTACCAGTGGCAGCTCACAGTGGACACCTGATAGCACAGAGAAATCTGGTCATAAAACTATCCTGGAGTCATATTTTCTTTCTCATGCCCACACAGCACACAATGTCTCATATTTATGAATTACGCTTCGACATAATTATAAGGAAATCCAACTGAGCGTAAAGTCCTTGATGAATTTTCTGTGTTCAGTGGTGATCATACTGGACATACCTTCTTCCTGGTATGTGTCTTTTTCAGATGTGCTGGTTGATGTTTGTAGAACTCCTTGACTGTGTTGGGAACAGTTGCGAATTTTGTCCCTTCTGAGACAATGATGTCCTTAGGCAACTGAAAACTTAATATAAGACATATCTAGTTATTGTCTCTCTACCACTTTTTGGTTACTATGTAAGACATATTTCTATTTTCTATTGTGTTTGTCTCATAATGTTCTCTCACTGATTTATTTAAATTTTCTGCCATTATCTTCTTCCTTGTTTATACCAGGCATCTCATGGGTGCTTTTATATTGAGTTAGCCTAGTTTTAATTTCTCCAATCAATATAGTTAGCATAACCTGGACTTTTGATTAAGATTTAGTATGAACTTGTTCTTTGTTAAAATTTTATCATTTTTTTTAAATTTTCTTGTTTCCTTACTACTTTCTCTCAGCACACCTCACTTTTGTTTTCCATCATCTATGTGCCTCTAACATTGATCCCCTCTGTTTCTCACTTAAGATGTCTTCCCTTCCTAGGGTTTCCATTTTAGTTCCAAAATCTGCAAAACAGAAGCTATAACACCAAACACACATAATCTACATTTTGAATATGGCGAAAACAAGCAATGTGAGAGGTAAAAGCATCATTCATTGAGGGTGTCTTTATAGTACTTCACACCTAAGTCTTTCAGACAGAGGATCCAACTTGAGAGACAGTGTCACTGTGGTATTAGGAAATGAACATGGAAATGTAAAATACATATTTTAAATGAAAATGCCACCCCATTTCCAAGCTACTCATTTATCTCATTTAGAAATTGCTGATCACATTGCCTTTGTTTCTAATTCTCCAAAGGTCCTTATATACATATGTAGAGCAGAGCATGTTCCCATTGAAAGGTGTAGTGGTGTTTCATTTATAGTTTAATAAGAAAATAGTTGATGAGAAACAGAAGAGTCAAACATCCACACTTCCCATCCTTACATACCAGGCAGCAATGACAAATACCTGTAATCCCATTAGCCACACTAGCTTGACATAGAAACCAGACAATGATGGCTCACACCCTTAATCCAGAAACTATTGAGAATTATAAAATGGGGGAGACAGTTTTCATCCTCAGTTTCATTCTGAGATTCCTAGAGGCAAGATCACCATTTCAAACTAAATATAGGTAAAAGCCAGTGGCTGGATGTTTTGCTTTTCTGGCATTCAGGTTTAACCCCAATATTTCTGTCTGAGTTTTAATAATCATGCTACATTTGATGACTAACTTTAGGAGTACAAATTCACCAAAAAGCTATTTGCCTGAGACTTTTTAGCCACTAGCTAAGGCAAGACCTTGGAATACCAACTCTAGGAAATAGAACACAAATCCAGCCACGTGTGTGTGGTAGAAGCAGTAGTGTGCCCAGTTTCCATCCTCCCAACTTAACATCTTCTCCTCCTGCCCCTGTCCTTGCTACCACCACACACAGCATCCACATGGCTTTCTGAGATGTTCCACAACTTCCTGAGGCTTGCAGTCCTGAGGCTTGCCCCGAGCCTCAGATGCATGCATCTTCTCTGTTGCCACTGCAACTTTCCTTGACTTATGTGACCTGTGCACAACTGCAGCATGGCTTCCTTGATCAGTGTCTGTTTAATAAAATTCCATTTAGTTTGGTTTTGAGTTCTGCTTAAAAAATCCACACTGTCTGTCCCATTGCTATTATACTTTATAATATTTATGTCAAACAGGATTTTAACAAGGTAGTTCGGGGTTGGATAGATGGCTCAGAGGTTAAGAGCACTGGCTGCTCTTCCAAAGGTCCTGA
Organism: Myodes glareolus; assembly: GCF_982192425.1. Lineage (NCBI taxonomy): Eukaryota > Metazoa > Chordata > Mammalia > Rodentia > Cricetidae > Myodes > Myodes glareolus. Next base: position 11,201,813 of record NC_142036.1, on the reverse strand, counting down.
GTTCAATTCCCAGCAACCAATGGTGGCTCACAACCATCTGTAATGAGGTCTGGTGCCCTCTTCTGACCTGCAGACATCCATGCAGAGAGAATGCTGTATACATAATAAATAAATAAATAAATCTTAAAAAAAAACAAAAAAAGGTAGTTCATCTGCTAAGCATAATTTTTTTTGAAACCTATAAACCTGTTCTAAAGTAATTGCACATAATATCCCAATCCCGGATTTTTTTTGAGATACAGTTTCTCTCTGTAACACTCTTAGATGTCTGAGAACCAACTCTTATAGATGAGGTTGGCCTCAATCTTACACAGATTTGCCTGCAACTTACTCCCAAGAGCTGGGATTAAAGGCATGTGACTCAGAACTTGGCAATCCATCTAGGAATAGGACCTTTTAGCATCTATTATTGATGGAATTCTAGGAGAGGTATGCGATATATAATTTCTATTCATAACTTCTATCTATCTTTAAAAATGGTTTGAGAACAGACTCAAGACTGAGAAACTCTTAGAAATCATATAATATTTACATACTGGTAATGAGAAGTTAACAGAAAAGATTCATACCATTTAGTATGATAACCTTAATTTGACAGACAAAAATTCAATCCATATCAAAGGGTAATGCAACCTTACAAAATGATACTGAGAGATTATCTGAAAAGATTCATATTGTTGAAATAGAGAACCAAAATTGTTTAAAAAGTTATGACAACAATCCTGGAAGGCTATTTACATGAAATTCAAATAATCTCTCAGGACAAGATTCAAATAATAAAATTGATAATTCAAATAATCTCTAACGCAGTTTAATTAAAGGTGAAAAAAACTTTAATCATATGTACATGATGAGAACCAGAAAGTAATTGATTTGAGGAAATCTTTAAAATATTAACAGGTCAAGACATTCAGACCTTACAAAAGACAGTGATAAAATGATTGAATTGATTGTGAAACTTGTCAGAACTGATAATCAAGGAGAGGAGGTACAGACAAAAGACAATAGTAAAGATGTGGCATCACCAGTACCTCTCAGAGTGAGAGATGACTGCAAGTGTTTTACCTACTTATCTTCGTAGTATTTCTGAAAATCCTGGAAATATTACATACCCCAAAAGACATGATCATATAACTGGGAGCCTATATGTATCAAAGATTAAAAGGATATTGGGCAAGCAGTAGTATCTTGTGGCTTGCATTCATCATATGTGAGGGAGTTGGTAAAGACATGGACTTCAAGAAATAAGGTTACTCCACATAATTGGCTTCAACTAGTCTCAGCTGTCATAGGCTATGGTCCACAGCTTCAGTGGAAGTGTTGTTAGAGAGAGCAAGCAAGCTTGGACATCAATGTAGACTCAGAGGTTTTCAAGCTTCCCAAGATCAAATTGTTCATGGGGGCCCTTATAGTGATCCAGATAGTCAAGGTACAAACAACGAACACATATTGTCCTTATGTCATGTAGCAGCCTTGACTGGTTTGAATCATACTCAATAACCAGCAAAAATATTTGAATAATATATTAAGGTATACAACACCCAAGAGAACTCTTTAGTGACATTTTGCAAAGACTGACTAAAGCTCTACTATTAAGTATGACAGATCCAGAATCTTGATGAGTTGTCATTGAATCTATGGCTTTAGAAAATGCTAATTCAGAATGCGATAATGATGCTTGGGTCTTTAAATGTCAGATCAGCACTAATGAACAAATGGATCCAACAAAGGACAATGAGTCCTTTGACTATAACACTGAAGCTTGAGTAGGAGAGGTTATTTCCAAAGGTATTAAGAGACATCAAAATATCAAATTCTCTAATTGTGGTCAGAATAGACCATCTGAGAAGGAATTGTAGACAGGGGATTTCTCGAAATAATGTTTCTTGTGAGACTTACCCATATGAAAGGTCCCAAGACTTGGGGTTATGCAGAAGATGTCTGAAAGGCCAACACAGGACTAATTGGTGTAGAACAAAAAGAGACAAACAAAGCAACCAGTTTTCCTGGGGAAACTCCTTGTGCATCCTCTCAGAATCCCCCAGGTCTAACATGGTCTAGCCATTTCCAGTCATTGTGGAGGACATGTATCACCAGCAAAAGTAGAAAACCCAATGCCTGTTATATAAAAACTGTACTTCTCTGAATAATAGAATAAACACAGAGGATGAATCAAAACTTCCAACAGAAAATTGAAAGTGTGTATTATTGCAGACTTGTATAAATTATCAAAGATCAAACGTGAGAGTCTGAATAAATACCATTATAATTGAAGGATTATAAGACACAGGGACAGGTGTGACTTTTATTACAGCAGAATCATTGAAAATGAATTAGCCTTTATAGAAGACAGAGATTCAATTCATAGGAATTGGAATCTGTCTCAGATAAAACAAACCATAAGATCGGTTGAGTGCATGGGGCCAAAAGCAATGGTTGAATTCATATGTGGCTAATATAGATATGAATCTATGGGGTTGGGATCTGTTACAACAATGGAATACCCAGATATACATCCCCACATTCTGACAAACATAACTCATGGAATCCTTAAGTAACTCATGTTTATGGGAAGATTATAAGACACAAGGGCAGATGTGATTTTAATTACAACAGAATCATGACATCTGAATTAGCCTTTAAGAAGGCAGAGATTGAATTCTTAGGAATTGGATTCCTATCTCAGATAAAACAAACCATGAGATCAGTTGAATACATGGGGCCAGAAGAAAAGATTGAGTTTATATGTGGTTAATATAGATATGAAATCTATGGGGTTGTGATCTATTGCAACAATGGAATACCCAGATAAACATCCCCAAAGTCTCACAAACATAACTCATAAAATCATTAAGTAAGGCATGTTTCTGAGAAAAATATTGTAAATTGCTATAAAAAATAGCAACCAATAATTCAGGCTCTACAAAAGCGTGCACACACACACACATACACACACACACACACAAACACACAGACACACATAAATACACACACACACAGAGCCAACTGGCAAACATTCAGAGATATTAATGCCTCTACCTTTAAAATGGTTATCTAAGGAACCTATATGGGTTAATCAATGGCCATTATCAAAAGGGAAACTGCAGGCTTTAGTAAAGCTGGTACAGGAGCAACTAGATGCTCAGCAAATTGAAGAATCAAACATCCTTTGAAATTCTCCTGTATTTCCTGTTAAAAAGAATTCTGGATAATGGAGAATGGTAACAGATCTGAGAGCCTGTTGATAAGGTGATTCAGTCAGTGGGTTCTCTACTATCTGGAATTCTCTTGTTTTCACTATTGCCTAAAGGGTTGCCTCTTATAATTATTGCATTATAAGAGTGTTTCTTCAATATAACTTTATAAGAAAAAAAGTTTGCCTTTGTATTACCTACTTATAATAATTCTCAGCCCACTAAAAGATATTAATGGCAGATTCTTCTACAGGGAATGTTAAATAACCTCACCCTGTGCCAATATTTCATAAGTCAGTAGTTAGAAATGATACGTTTGATATTTGTCTTTCTGGGTTTGGGTTACCTCACTCAATATGATATTTTTTATATTTGTTCATTTTCCTGTAAATTTCAAGATTATTAATTGTTTTGCTGTGTAATACTCCATCATGTAAGTGTATCATATCTTTATGCATTCTTTAGTAGTGGAGCATCTCTTCATATGATGACAAAGTTTTCCCATTCTGTAGGCTAATGTTTTGTTGTATTGACTACGTTATTTGCTTTATGGAAGACTGTAAGTTTCAGGAAATCCTATTTATTAATTGTTTCTCTAAATATCTTTGCTACTGGGATTATATTTAGGTAGTGGTTTCCTGTGCCAATGCATTCAAGTATACTTCCCATTTTTTACTATGATATTCAGTGTGGTTGGCTTTATGTTGAGGTTTTGTATCCATTTGTTCCTGAGTTTTGTACATGGTGATAGGTATGGATTTATTCTCATTCTTCTACATGTTGATAGCCAGTTATGCCAGCACCATATGTTGAATATACTTTCTATTTTCCATTTTGTGATTTTTAATTCTTTTAAAAAGCACATGTCCATTGGTGTGTTGATTGATAACAGGGTCTTGGATTTGGATCCCTTGGTCCTCCTGTAAGTTTTTATGCCAATATCAGACTGTACCTCTTTAGTAGAATTTGAAGTCAGTGTTTATGATGTCTCCTGATGTTCCATTATTGTACAGGATTGTTTTGGTTATCCTGCTTTTTTAAAAAATGTTTTTAAATTTAACATATGAGTTGACTTTTGCTCTTTTGAGGTCTGTGAAAAGAAATTGCTGGGATTTTGATGGGCATTGAATTGAATCTGTAGATTGTTTTTGGTAAGATTGCCATTTTTGCTATGTGTGTTAAGTCTACCCACCATAGACCATGAGAGATCTTTCCATTTTCTTATATCTTCTTCAATTTTTCCTTCAAAGAATCAAAGTTCTTGTCAAACAGACCTTCTACTTGTTTTGTTAGAATTACTCCAAAATATTTTATATTATTTGTGGTTATTGTGAAGGGTGATATTTCTCAGATTTCTTTCTCAGCCCATATTTATCTATATATAGAGGACTACTGAGTTTTTGGATTAATCTTGTATCGTGCTATATTACTGAAGGTGTTTGTGTATGGTGTTAGTTAATTGGTAAAATTTAGGAGTCACAAATAAATATCATATCATCAGAAAATAGTGAGAATTTGACTTCTTTTCTGATTTGCATCCCCTTTATCTTTTTTTTTGTTGTCTTATTACTCTGGATATATCCTCAAGTGCGATAATGAATAGATATGGAGAGAGTGAACAATCTTGGCTTGTTTCTGATTTCAGTGGGATCACTTTGAGTTTCTCTCCTCTTTAGTTTGTTGTTGGCTGTTGAATTGCTGAGTATTGCCTTTATTATGTTTCGGTATGTTCCTTGTATCCCTGATCTTTCCAAGACCTTTATGATGAAGGGATGTCATATTTTGTCAGTATTTTTTTAGCATATGATGAGATTATCATGTTTTATTTTTCATTTTGTTTATATGGTAGTTTACATTGACAGATTTTTATATGTTGAATAGTCCCTTGCAATTTGGGATAAAACCTACTTGGTCAGGGTGGATAATTTTTCTGATATGTTCTTGGATTCATTTTGAAAGTATCTTATAAAATAAGTAATGCTAATTGCATTGAAGTATAATCAACATATTTTGGTTTTTTATTTTTATTTTTTATTTTTTTAGGAGGTGGACTAGTCCAACAGTCTCCAGATATCTTTATAACATCTACACATAAGTTAAATAGTCATAATTACATGCATACATATGTGTTAAGATCTTATGGCATAATAATGATTTTGGAAGGCTTTCTTTGTGGATACTCTCTTTCAATCACTGTTGCAAGGTGAGGGTCAAGCAGCTTGTTTGTCCCAGCCTCCTGGCTAGCTTAGCCCTGAAATAATTACAGAGAAACTGTATTAATTAAGTTAGATAATTAGGATTGGCTTATCGTTCAGAGGTTTCATGGGAGGACACATGGCAACATGCAGGTAGACATGGTGTTGGAGAGGTCACTGAGAGTTCTACATCTGGATCCAGAGGTGGTAGGAAAAGATAGTGAACCATTAGGCCTGGCTTGAGCTTCTGAAACCTCAAAGCCCACCACAACCCAGTGACTCACTTCCTCCAACAAAAGCCAACCCTCCCAATGCTGTCATTCCCTATGGGCCTATAGGAGCCATTTTCATTCAAACCACTACAGGAACACAGTGATAAAATGGCTGCTGGTGGCATACTGCTACGCCCATAGAGTAGAACATACCCACCCTCATCAGACGAGATTCATATGGGAAGAAACAGAGACAACCGGACAATGTGCAGAGAGTGAGAGACTTTGGGGCACTTGGTTATAAAAGGGATGTCTTCAACAAACCCCTTTTCTCAAGGCTCAGGGCTTTATATAGAAGAGATACAAAGTTTGTCAGAGCCAGAAGTGTTAGGTGACTCCAGGAAACAGCATCTTCTGGACACAAAAGGAGAGACATACAAATGAACTCAGAGAGATTGGCAGCACCCACGAAACCTGCATAGGTGTAAACCAGACACAATCCTAGCACTGAGGAGAAGTGGACACAGTCCTACCCCTAAACAAGAATTGCAATTAATACCTACTAGAAAAAGGGAAATCAATTTTTTTTTTCTAAAGGAGTATCTCTATCATGGTGATTTGAACAAGAATGGCCGCATAGACTCATATGTTTGAATGCTTAGTCATCACAGAATGACACTATTTGAGAAGGATTAGGAGGTGTGACATGATTGCATTAAACATGCTGCTGAGGGGTGGACTTTGAGTTTGGCTGAGAATTGTAAATGTGGGAATCCTCTAAGGGCTTACCACTAGATCAGCCTAAAGCCCCGAGAGCCTCCCACTGACCCTCAAGTTTCTTAACCTTGAATTGAAGAGATTGGGGAAATCCCATTACTCTCCAGGAGCAGTTGGTGAGTTCTATACGTGGAGGTAGAGGACACGATAACTGAATTGTAACCCCTGTTTTTACCTTGATCCTGGTCCCCATCGTGGGTTCCAAATTCTCCATCCCAAAGTATACGTTCTTAGTCTGCCTGAAGGCTAATCTGAAAAGCTCCAATTGGGAGACCTCAACCAGGCAATGTGAAATGCATACCTCCTCCCACTTCCATCCCCTTCCCTCCCCCCACTCTCCTTCCCTTTCCTTCTCAGGCCAAAGTGCAGTCAGGGTTCCCTACCCTATGGGAAGTTCAAAGTCCTGCCAGCTCCCCCCAGATCCAGAAAGGTGCACATTCAAACAGACAAGGATCCCACAAAGCCCGTCCATGCAGTAGAATCAAAGCCCAGCACCACTGTCCTTGGCTTCTCAGTCAGCCTCCACCGTCAACCACATTCAGAGTGTCCAGTTTGACCACATGTTCTATCAGTCCCTTTCCAACTGGCCTTAAATAAACTATCTACTTTCATTTGACATACCAATCCCAGTTTCTACTCTCTCTTCCCCTCCCATTCTTTCCAATTACTCCCCCACAGCACCCCCATCAACTGCTCAGAGAATTTATGGCACATTTATTTGGGAAAGTTCTAAGACCCTCCCTACTATATCTAGACTGATCAGGCTACCCATACAAAGAGAATAGTTTTTCAAAAAGCCAGTATGAGATGTTGGAATTAATCCTGGTGTCACAGACATTAGGCCCATAGTCTATCCCAGCCATACAACTGTCACATTGAAGGGATTAATTTGAACCTATGCTGGTTCCTTTCCAGTCTAACTAGAGTTGGTGTACACCCATTAGCACAGGTAAATTGTTTTAGTGGTTAGACCCATCATGGTCTTGACTTCTTTGTTTTTATTCTAACTCCTCCCATTCTTCAACTCTACCTTGGTGGTGTGAGAGGTCTTTCTGTTCTAGTGCATCTTTCATTGGTTAATGAATAAAGAAACTGCCATGGCTGTTTGATAGGGTAGAACTTATGTAGGCGGAGAAGGTGAAAATGAGTTCTGGGGGAAAGAAACCAGAGTCAGGAATATGCTATGGATCTACTACCAGAGTAAGACATGCTCCTGAAACTTAGCCTGTAAACCACTACCATGTGGTGATACACAGATTAATAGAAATGGGTTAAACTAAAATGTAAGAGTTAGCCAATAAGAAGTTAGACCTAAGGGATCATGTAGTGATTTAATTAATAATGTTTCTGTGTGGTTATTTCAGGGCTAAGCTAGCCGGGTAATTGGGATGAACATCAAACCTCTGCATACACTTTGGAAGCTCAACCCAAGGCTCTGCTCTAGGTCTCTGCATCTGTTTCTTTTAGTTGCTTGATGAAGGCTCTATGGTAATATTTCAGATAATCATCAGTTTGACTACAGGAAAAACCAGTTTGGGCACCCACTCCTCTATTGCTTAGGGTCTTACATGGTCTCATTGTTATGGATTCATGGGTATTTCTCTAGTGCCAGGTTTCTTGCTAGCCTCATAATGACTCCCTCAATCAAAATATCTCTTTCATTGCTCCCATCTCTTTCCTTCCTCGATCTCATCTATCCTGTTCCATCAAGTTCTTTGCTTCCTCCCATTCTCCCTTCCTCTTCTTTCACTCTCCATTTCCTCCCACCCCTATCCTCCTAATTTTGTTAGGCATTCTTGTCTTTTTACCCATTTCTAGGTGGATCTATGTATTTTTTTCTTAAAAACCACAAAAAACTCTAAATGGGAACCCATTTAACTGATAAATACCGTCAGTAAAGTTGTCAGTATACAACATCAACTCAAAAAATTCGTAAACCTCCTATATACACATTATAAAGAAGCGAAGAAAGAAATCAGAGAAACTTCATGCTTTACAATAGCCACAATTGTCATAAAATATATTGGCTTAAAACTAACCAAAAAGTAAAAAACCCATTTGACAAGAATTTTAAGTCCTTGATATTAGAAATTGAAGAAGAGATTAGAAAATGGAAAGTTCTTCATGGTCTTTGATAGGTAGGAGCAACATAATAAAAACTTCAATCCTACTAAATAAATCTATAGATTCAATGCAATCCTCATCAAAATTACAAAACAATTCTTCATAGACCTTGAATTAACAGTAATCAGCTTGATATGAAAAAACAAAAATCCCAGGATAGCCAAAACAAACCTGTACAATAAGGAAACTTGTGGATGCATCACAATCCTGGATATCAAGTTCTATTATAGAGATACAGTAATAAACAGGGTTTGGTATTGGGATAAAAGCAGACAGGTTGAATAATTGAATCCAATCAAAGACCTGGGTATTAATCCACACACCTATGAACTCCTGATTTTTGACAATGAAGCTAAAAATTATACAATGAAAGAAGGAAAGCACTTTCAACAAATGGTGCTGTCATAACTGGATGTCAACATGTAGAAGAATAAAAATATTTCCTTATCTATCACCATGCACAAAACTCAAGTCCAAATGGATTAAAGACCTCAATAAAATCTGTCCACAATATGCCTGATAGAAGAGAAATTGGAAGTAACATTTATGCATGGGCAGAGGAGACCACTTCCTAAATGTAATACAAATCGCACAGACAATGAGAGCAACAATCAATAAATGGGACTTCCTGAAACTGAAAAGCATCTGTAAAGCAAAGACACAGTTAATAAGACAAAAAGGAAGCCCACAGAAGGTGAAAATTTCTTCATCAACCCCATATCAGACAGAAGACTGATCTGCACATCAGACAGAGGACTGATCTACAAAAATATACAAATAACTCAAGAAATTAGAAATCAAAATTCCAAATAACCAATTTAAAAATGGTATACAGAACTAAAGAGATATTTCTCAACAGAAAAATTTCAAATGACTGAAACTGACTTAAGGAAATGTTTAATATCCTTTGCCTTCTGGGAAATGAAAATCAAAACAACTCTAATTTACCATCTATGCCATTTAGAATGGGTAAGATAAAAAATGCCTTTTATAGCTTATGCTGGAAAACTAGAGACCTTTGTAGGTGTGAGTTTGAGTCTGGGACCAGTGAGGGAGTAGGCATGGGCCAGGACCTTTGTGAGTTCAGACATGAATCTGGGACCTCTGATAATGTAGACCAGAGCCCAAGGTTTGTACAGGACTGTTCCCAAGTCAGGGACCTTCATGGGATCAGGCTCAGAACAGAAACATTTGTGGAAACAGGCCTAAGCCAGTGACATATGTTGGAGCAGGACTGAGACTCCAAAATCCACAGGAGCAGATACAAGGGAGCAACCACTGAGGGTGTAGGCCAGAGCTAGAGACCTCTGCAGGTCTGTGTGCAAGACTGGGACATCAGAGTTTAGGTTTTCCCGAGCCAGGACCTCTGTGGGTCCAGACATGAATTTGTTACCTCCAAGGGAGTAGACACAAATCAGAGACCTCTGGGGCCCAGGATGAGTCTGGGAACTCCAAGGGAATAGGCCAAAACCAGAGAACTCTGTAGGTCCGGGCACAAATCTAGAACCCCGGAGGGAGTATGGATGAGCCAGGACATCTATGAGAGCAGGCCAAGGGGCAGCCTCATCAGAATGAGACTCAAGGAAGCAATCTCTGTGAGAACATGCCCAAGCTACACCTGTTATTGCAGAGCGAATACCAGGAATGTTGAGCAATCTCCAGGTACAGGGAGGGAACCATGGGGTAACTGGAACTATACCCTGGTTGTACCACGATGAGCAGCCATTTCAGCCTTGGATCCACTGGCACCTGGAAGATTGATCATCAGAGACAAGACAACCCAACTACATCAATCAGAGGAAAAGAGAGGTAGACAAGGTAAGACACACGCAACATCACAAAGAGCAACTAGTAAAAAGTAGTGGCCCTATAACCGCAAGATTTCGAAAACCAAATGTAGATAGTGCAAAAGAGAATGACCTCAAAATAACTTTAGGAGAATGTGTGAGGTCCTTAA